>NW_028230438.1:7263037-7440853 GCF_043228905.1 Azolla caroliniana | reverse complement strand
GAAGGCACAGGCGCCCTCGACAGGGCTATTGAAGCAATCGTCAGCACGATAGGCCGGTTCAGTAGAAAGGACGCCACAAGCTACGTGGAGGCCTACCGAGCCGAACTGGTGATGAGGGACATTCAGGAAGATAGGTGACTAGCCCGATTCCCTCGGGTGGCGATGTCGGGCATCCATGCGGAGTTGCTCGAGGTACGAGCTAAGATCCGGACCTGGGAAGAGTTTGAAGGTCGGCTTCTTGAGAAATATGGGCTTGATGACGCGCTTCAGCTATTGAAGCGGAACTTCATGGAATGGGTGGAGACCCCCGAAAAGGGGAGAAATGCGTCGGTGCTCCTCCGGGAGTTTGAAGAACGCTTCGCGCGTCTTTCGATGTTGGACCGGACCATACTGGACACAAGTCGTGTCCTTTTATTTGTTAAATTGGTGGACGTGAGAGACAGGGAGCAAGTGGGCCTCCTGCTGGAGACCGATGACGGTGTTGCGTTGTTACGCGCGTGCGCGTAGAAGGGGCGGGACCACGGGGGTCTTGGACCGAGGAGCGAGAGAGAGAGAGAGAGATTCAAAGACACGCAGAAGCGAGAAGGAGAGATATAAATGGAACACTTGATTACAATAACAAGAGATTACAAACTTCAACGGTTACAATCGGCAAGGCGACGATGGGCCCAACACGGGGACCCTACTCACGCACACAGATGGAACACACTGGACCTAGAGAAATGTAGAAGGAAAAGCCTCTGCTGGCAGCGCATGGGCTACCCACGAAGCAGAGGCGTCGAACTCCCCGCTCCCATAGAGAATGACGGTCGGAGGAGGAGAGAGAGTTCCGCCCTCGATCCTGCAGCACTTCCTCCTCCTTAACGTGCGATCCCCCTTCTCTTCGTTCTCTCCTCTCTTTAAATAGTTCCCAAAAAAAGGGATGCCCTTTTCCCTAGTCAAATCGCTTTATTCCCTGTCCCTTCTGACAGAGATACACACAATCCCTCCTAATAAATGTGCACTACTTAGTATTTAAATCAGTTGATCCATTTATGAATCAATATCAAAATATCAAGTCATGCATCCATCCGTGTAAGAGCCGGTTCATGCGCCTTTTTGCCCGAATCCGCCTATGGCCGGTTTTCTTCACAACATCCGCCCGCACCATACTGCGCATCCACCGGCATGCGCCAGAGACGGGTTGATACCGAAGAAAACCGGCTTCAGTCGGCGTTCTCCGATTCTTTGCCGGGCCCGAACTGATCGTCATCGTCGCTCTCCTCCGCGCCCTCTGGGTCCGGCTCGTCCTCGAACCGCTTCTTGAACGCTTTGATCCGCTTCCCGGCCACCGGTACTGGTAGTCGTGTCCCGTCAAGTTCCGCGAGGTGGTACATGTCGTTGTTGTTTGCGCTCGTCACCGTGTAGGGCCCGAACCATCTCCTCGCGAACATTCGCACCGCCTTGTGCTGATTGTCGAGGTTGCTGTCGTACACCAAGACCCAGTCGCCTTCCTCGATCTTCTTTGGTTGCAACCGGTGCATCTGGTTGAACCGGGTCTTGTTCCGTTCCCTTGCCGCCCGCAGCTTCTCCTTTGCCCGTTTCATGTCCTCCGGCCTCCGCTCGAGTTGCCGAATCCACGCCGCCAGCAACTCCTCCCGGCTCATCTCGTCCTTCCAATCTACCGCCGCCCACGAAGAAACCGTCTGTTCCACCGACATGATCGGCTTCTATCCATACATAAGCTCAGCCGGCATAAACCCTGTTACCGAACTGTGTGTAGTTCGGTCCGCCCATAGTGCGTAAGGAAGGAGTCTTGGCCAATTCCCGACCTGCCCTCCGCATGCACGCACCAACGCCTTTACGATCGGCCCATGCCCACGTTCTACCTTTCCGTTCGCCTTCGGATTGTATGCCGTAGTGAGGGAGAGTTTGACCCCTAGCCGGTCGAATAGCTCCTCAGCCTCCCTCGCATCTAGCTCTCACCGGTCCGCCATGATCCTCCCGACGCACCCGTACCGACACTACCTCTTCGATCAGGAACCGACATACCGCCGCGGTTGTCTTGTTCTGCAATGCACGACCTTCCTCCTGGTTTGTTAAGTCTTCTCGCGCAAGCACCAGGTATCACATCTGTCCTACTCCCATCGGCATCGTCACCAAGTCTACCACCCACTTGAAATGGACCGTAGGCGGGTAGGTCGGGTGTAGCTCGTCCCGATGTCGGACCACGGAGTGCATTGGACAGCTTTCGCAAGTTGTTACGAACCGATGCACGTCCCGGTACAGTCCCGACCACCAATATTTCTCCTTCAACTTCTCGAATGTGGCCCACGTTTCGCGGTGCCCGGCCCAGGGACTCTCGTGAAATGCCGCCAGTAGTCCCCCTTGTTCTTCTTTCCTTGCCACTACTCGGAGCGGAATGCCGTTTTTCTTCTTTGGGTGCCTCCATATACACCCGTCCCGCAGGAAGAATCGGTACGCCTTCTTCCGTACCCGGCTTGCCTCTTCTCTCGTCCATGCTGCATCCGGCGTCATTGCCCGTAGGAACCTCCCAATTTGGAGCCACTCCACGTCGTACCTGCTTTCGTCAAATTTGTTAAGTGCCGGAGTGTCCCCTTTCCTCGTCGTTACGTTAGCCGACCCGAAGAAGTCCTCACCGACTTCTTCGTCATCCGAAACCATGTCATCTTCGTCGTTGAACCTCGCTCTCGAAAGCATGTCGGCCATGACATTATCTTTTTCGGATATGTGTCGTATCTCCGGGTTCAGGGACTTAACGTACGCTATCCACCGGAGCATTGCTAGGTCCGGCGTCGCGCATCCGGAAACCATGCCGAGTATCGGCAGGCAGTCCGTCTCGATGATCACCTCCGTCTCGATCAGATAGTCCTTGTCGGCCTTGACTGCCGAAATGATACCCCAAAGCTCGCGCTTAACTTGGGTGTATCCTCACTGCTGCTCGCTCAATACCTTCGCCCCGAACCGGATCGGGAACCGTACACTGTCCTTGTACTCCTAACTGATTACCCACCCAATCTCGGTCGGGCTCGTGTCCACCATCACGCAAATGGGGACATCCTTGCCGTAAACCGCTTTTCGGAGAGCCGGTGCTACCCTAAGCGCCTCCTTTAGTCTCCGTACTGACTCTGTGCTCCGTCCTCCACTCAAAGCTACGCCCCTTTTTCAATAGTCTGTAGAGGGGTTCTGCGACATGTGCGTAGTGCGGGATCCAGATGTGGTAGAAACCCAAGAATCTGCGGACCTCCGTAACCGACCTGCAATCGTTCCTAATCGTGGAGATGGCCTCTACCTTTGCCGGAGACGGTTTCCTACCGTAAGGCCCGCACAAGTGTCCGACCAGTAGGATCTCTGACTGCCCGAACGCCGACTTTTCTCCGGAGAAGGTGAGTCGTGTGTTTTCGAGCCTCTGTAGCACCTTCTCGCAGTCGGGCGTTTTCGAACCTCCGGCATCCGTCTGTCCCGACATTCTCATTTGCATCTTCCACCGGACACCCGTTTATCGAGATGTCGTCCAAGAATGGCATGGTGATGTCCAGGATGCAGTCCCTAAGCACCTTGTTCATTGCGTTCACCATATGCGCCACCGAATTTGTCTCTCCTTGTGGTAGGGTACACATTCGTACCAGGCCGAGAGGAGTTTGCATTGTCGTGATATCCCTGCTCTTTACGGTTAGCTGGAACTGGTCGTACCCCGAGTATACGTCACCGACCGAATAGATCGATCTTCCAGCGAAGGCCTCCGCGAACTCGTCTATGGTCGGTCTGATTCCTGCATTACGGATGGTCACCCTGTTGACCGGTTGGAGGTCCTGAATGAAGCGTAGTGTGCCGTTCTTCTTCGGCACCGTAAACCACCGATTCGAATACGGGGCACTCGACGGTTCGAGGATGCCCATCTCCACCTTCTGCTTCATAAGCTCCATCAACTTCGGGATGTGAGCTCTGGGCACCAGAATCAGTTTGAGATTCCACGGTACATGTGGTACCATGAAGATCACCATCGGTTCGACGCTCGTCGGGTCCACGCACCCGATCTCCTCCGGTGAGAACGCGAAGGCTTTCCCATGCCTTCCGAGCATTCTCCGAAACCTGTCCTCCTCCGCTGGCAGTAGGAAGCCACCCCCACCAACCTTGAGCTCCTGTAGCGTTATGTTGGTGAACCGGTGCCCTATGCTAGCCGGATTCCGTAAACTTGGGTCCGACGCGACCCCTTTTATCCGCTCCTCGCTGCCCTCCGGCAAGGGTGCCGCGACTGGCCTCACCTTTCGGTCCACAGTCTTGTACTTTGTATCCACGCGGGCCGTCTGATCCGACCCGATCCTTTCTCGGAAGTTCGCGATGACTTTGTACATTCCCATCGAACTAACCGGAATGGTCCGGTCTTCTCTAAGGTTTTCACTAGTCACCTTTCACAGCTCGCCCAAGGTGTTGTCAAAAGAGACCGCCTCCATGGCGCGATTGATCTCTTCGTCGGGGGAGAGAACTCTGCATCCCTGAGCCGCTCCTCCGCTCGCTTCCTTTCTCAACCGCTGACGCTGGCTATAGTACAACCTCCGTTTTCAGAAAACCAAAACTTCCTACCTACTGTACATGTGTGGGGTTCTTCCGGTATGTCCGTACTACCGCGGCCCCACGCCTTGATAGCCCTCTCTGAAAATCCCCTCGGTTGTCGCCGCTAAGGGTCTCGCGATTCCTCTCATGGTTCGAACATACGGTCATGAATTGGACGGAATGCCGACCGTCCTGGCTCTTGACTCGTGCATACGCCGAACCGTTTTCCAGCACCTTCGTCTCCATGCGTGCTGCCGTAATGTATGGTTCGCCGAGAATCACCGGGTGCGAGGATGTTTCCTGCGCGAAGAAATGTTGATATATCTCGACGTCACCGACCTTTACGCATATATTCGGGCACGCGCCATGTAGCTCCTCCGTAGCACGCGTCGCCGCACGTATCTTCCACCCATGCTTGGTGTTGATCGGCCATTTAGCCCTCTTGTAGAAATCCATGGACATAAGGTTGATTTCGGATCCATGGTCTACCAAGGCCACCACCGGTTCCGGAACGTCGCCGATCCGCATAGGGGTTTCCGTAGTTGCCCTGGCCCAATGCGGCTTCACGTAGTGGCTTTCCACCAAGTCGTCTTCTAGGGCCACGTCTTCTAAGTGCGTAGTCCGCACCTCCACCGGCTTCTCTGGTTTTGGATCCGTTGAGAGCCTCTTCCGCTTCACCAGGTCTACGATGGAGTCGTGGAACTCCCTCTTGGCGATTCCCAGCACCTCCCGCAACGACAACTCCACTTTACTGTTGAGGATACGTTCCTCCAGGACCTTTCGCAGGTCTGTGGTCCTTTCGATTTCGGTGCTCAACCGAAACCCCGCCTGCTTTTTTCCGTCCGCCGCGCTTGGGTTGCCGGCACCGGTCGGTGTCGATCCGAACCGAGTCTCATACCTCTGCGGGGGACCGACCCCTCCGGCTTTTCTTGCCCGTTTGTCTTCCACTAGAACCTCGTAGTTTTGGCAAGCGGCTTCTACAAAGCCCGTTTTCTCTTCGACCGGATCGTCCCATCCGGTGACCTCCTGGACCCGCTGTTCCACGCGGTCCGCCTCTTCCTTCTTCAACCGAACTCCGGAGAGGCCTTCTAGCACTAGCGGCCAGAATCCGGAGTCCTCCGCCTTCTGGGTATGCTCACCTCCTACCCGAATTCCCGCCGAGACTGAGTAGTTAACGGCTTCTACATGCCGTGCCGCGGCCTCTTCCATTAACTTCTTCATTCCGCCGCGCCCCGTATTCAGTTCTAGGGCTCTCCGGGTCTTGCTCGTGTGCACCCACCCATTCCAGAGGTACACCACGTTGGTCCTGAGTGCGCCGGCGAAATCCGTGCAATCCTTCCAAATGTGACCGATCACATCACACCACATGCATCGCTGCCCAGCTGGCGGCCTCCGGTCGCGAGGTTGTTCGTCGTTGTCTCTCCGGGCCTGTGCGATTTGCAGGTCGCGCACCATCTGTGTCAGCTCCTCCAGAGCCGCTCCTTCATATGGGCCTCTGACCACGTCGTTCGATGCCGACCCCAACTCTGGCCAGATTCGGGTCTCTTCCTTCCTATCGGCCGGCACCGATATCGGCTCCTCGAGCCTCTTCCCCGGGACCGGCCCTGACCCCGACGAGCTTCCGTCGTTCCAATCGCGCCATTTGTCGAAACGACTGCAGACCCGTTTTACCACGGCCCAGTCTGTCGTGAGCCCTTCGTTCGTTTCCAATAGGGGACCCACCTTTTCCCTGTCGAGCGCGTCCACCGAACTGACAAACAGTAGTACTCAACTCGTTTCGAGCACCGTCCGGTCCAGCGCCGGTAGCCGCGCGAACTATTTTTCGAACTCCTAGAGGAGCACCGACGTGTTCCTCTCTTTTCCGGGGCTTTCCACCCACGCCATGAAGTCCCGCCTCGACAGCCAAAGTGAGTCGTCAAACCTGTACTTCTCAAGGAGCTGCAGCTCGAACTCCTCCCAAGTCTAGCATCCAGCCAGCACCTCAAGCACCTCCGCGTGGATGCCCGACGTCACCACCCGAGGGAATCCGGACAACCGCTTGTCTACCAAGATATCCCTCATGATCATTTTGGCCCGATAAGCCTCCAAATAACTTGTGGCGTCTTTCCCTTTGAACCGGCCTATAGAGCCGACGATCGATTCAATGGCTCTGTCGAGCGTACCCGTTCCCTCACGAGCGCTTACCAGCCGGTCGACGGCTACCGCCATTGCCTCTGTTAGCTCCGATCAACTCATCTTTCGACTCCTTTGTCGCCCGTTTCACGTCGGGTTCACCAAATATGTCGCGTTGTTACGCGCGTGCACATAGAAGGGGCGGGACCACGGGAGTCTTGGACCGAGGAGCGAGAGAGAGAGAGAGAGATTCACAGACACGCAGAAGCGAGCAGGAGAGATATAAACGGAACGCTTGATTACAATAACAAGAGATTACAAACTACGACGGTTACAATCGGCAAGGCAGCGATGGGCCCAACACGGGGACCCTACTCACGCACACATACGGAACACACTAGACCCAGAGAAATGTCGAAGGAAAAGCCTCTGCTGGCAGCGCACGGTGTCGCGTTACTACGCGCATGCGTGGAAAAATGAGGCGGGACCATCGGGGTCTTGAACCGAAGAGTAGGTGATAGAAGGGGAAAGAGAAAGAGAGAGACACTCGGTTACGTATGAGCAAAGGAACACAGGGACACGGCCCGTCAACGCGGAAGACACGAATGGACACAGAGACAGAGAGACACGAATGTTTGTATATTAACGAATGACAAAAAAACAACAGAGCACGCGAGCGGTTACAACCGAATAGGTCGGCGAACAGATGCCGATGCCTGCTCGTCTGCGCACGAACGGGATAGGATGGAGGTGCTGCCGAAAGCACACGGGCGTTCCTCGAAGCAACGTGAGCCTCCCGAAAACTTGCAGAGAAGAGCGATGGAGAATGAACAGAGGAGAAGCGTTCGGTTTCGGTCCGACAGCACTTTGTCCTCCCCAATGCCCCTTGTCTCCCCTTGTCTCCCTCTCTTTTATAGCTTCAAGAAGGGAGCCGTTTCCCTCATTAACTTCCTACCTACCGAATCTAACTACCTCGGATATACCTTTGTACCTAATTCTTTATTATATACATTAAAGGGCGCGCACGCGTGAAGAGCCGGTTCACGCGCGCTATGCACCGATTGCGCTAAGGGACGGTTTTCTTCACGACAACGGGCTACCCACAAAGCAGAGGCGTCGAACTCCCCGCTCCCACAGAGAATGACGATCGGAGGAGGACAGAGAGTTCCGCCCTCGGTCCTGCAGCACTTCCTCCTCCTTAACACGCAATCCCCCTTCTCTTCCTTCTCTCCTCTCCTTAAATAGTTCCCAAAAAAAGGGGTGCCCTTTTCCCTAGTCAAATTGCTTTATTCCCTGTCCCTTCTGACAGAGATACGCACAATCCCTCCTAATAAATGTGCAATACTTAGTATTTACATCAGTTGATCCATTTATGAATCAATATCAAAATATCAAGTCATGCATCTATCCGTGTAAGAGCCGGTTCATGCGCCTTTTTGCCCGAATCCGCCTATGGCCGGTTTTCTTCATGACAACGGGCTAACGGCCGACTGGGTCGTGGTGAAGACAGTCTGCGGCCGTTTCGACAAATGGCGGGAGTGGGTCGATAAAGGCTCGTCGGGGGCGTGCTCTGTTGCGGCAAGGAAGCTCGAGGTACCCCCATCGGCGTGAAGGGAGGAGACCCGACACTGGCTCGAGGCCTGGTCGACTTCGATGGGCGTGGCCAAACGCTCATCTGGAGGAGCTAACTCAGATGGTGAGGAACCTCCAGATTGCACAGGCACGGAGCGATGGCGGCGAACTAGTCCTCGACCGAAGGCATCCGATTGGGCATCGGTGCTTGTCGTGCGACGCAGTTGGCCACGCCCGAAAGGACTGCGGGGACTTCGCCCAAGCGATAAGGGCCAACATGGTGTACCTATGGAACAAGCGGGTACACGCTAGCGAAACCCGGAGGGCCCTGGCTTGAACGTCGGACGAGGGGGGATGAAACAGCTGATGGAGGAAGCAGTGGCTCGTCACGCGGAGACCATCCACTACTCGGCGTCGGCAGGAATCTGGGTCAGGAGTGACGAAGTTCGGAAAACAAAGGACTCCGGGTTCTAGCCGTTGGTGCTATAAGGCCTAGCTAGTGTACGGTTAAGGAAAGAGGAAGGGAATCACGCGGAAAGACGGGTCTGGGAGGTAACCGGGTGGAGTGACCCGGTTGAAGAGAAGACGGGCTTCGTGGAAGCCGCGTGCCAGAACTACAAGGTTCTAGTGGAAGACAAGTGCACGGGAAAGATCGGGGGGGCTGGACTCTCATAACGGTATGAGACCCGATTCGGGCCGAAGCAGAATGATGTTGGTGCATCCGACGCACTGGACAAGGCTAAGAAGGCCGGTTACCGGTTGAGCACAGAGATTGAAAGGACCACCGACCTACGAAAGGTCCTAGAGGAACGGATCCTTGACAGCAAAATGGAGTTGTCGCTGAGGGAGGTGCTTGGTATTGCCTAGAAGGAGTTCCACGACTCCATCATAGACTTCGTGAAGCAGATTTAAGGCTTTCGACGGAGCCGGAGAAGCCGGTGGATGTGCGAATGACGCACCTAGAAGACATGGCCCTGGAAGACGAGTTGGCAGAAAGCCACTACTCGAGCCTACATTGGGCTAGGGCCACTATGGAGACCCCTGTTAAGATCGGAGATGTCCAGGAGCCGGTGGTGGCGTTGGTAAACCACGGTTCGGAAATCAACTTGATGTTCATGGACTTTTACACGAAGGGCAAGTGGCCGATCAACACCAAGCACGGGTGGAAAATACGAACGGCGACGCGCACCATGGAGGAGCTACACGGAGCCTGCCCGAATGTACGAGTGAAAATCGGTGATGTCGAGATCGATCAACACTTCTTTGTGCAGGAGACATCCTCACATCCGGTGATACTCGGGAAACCGTACATCACAATGGCATGAATGGAGACGAAGGTGTTGGACAACGGTTCGGCGTACGCGCGAGTCAAGAGCTAGGATGGGCGTCACTCCTTCCAGTTTTTGACAGTACGACCGAACCATGAACGGAACCAAGAGACCCTCGGTAGCGAAAGCCGAGGGGATTTTTAGAGAGGGATATCAAGGCGTGGGGACGCAATAGTCCGGACACTCTGGAAAAACCCCACACATGTACGGTAGGCAGAAGAACCTATAACATAGGTAGGAAGTTTTGGTTCTCCAACAACGGAGGTTGTATAATAACCGGTGTCGTTGGCCCCGGAGAAGAAGCGGGCAGAAGAGTGACTCAGGGCATGCGGAGTCCTTGGCCCCGGAGAGGAAATTAACGGAGCCGTGGAGGCGGTCTCTTTCGATGACACCTTGGGGAAGCTACGGGAGGTGTTCGGAGAAGGCCTTAGTGAAGACCAGACGATTCCGGTATGTTCGGAAAAGATGTACGAAGTCATTGCCGACATCAGTAGAGAACTCGAGTCGGATCGGACGGCCCGAGTGGATATAAAGTACAAGACTGTGGACCGGAAGGTGAGGCCAGTCACGACACCCTTGTCGGAGGGCAACGAGTTACAGATGAAAGGGGTCGCGTCCGACCCGAGTTTACGAGAGGGCACCGGTTCACCGACATAACGCTACGAGAGCTCAAGATAGGTGGGGGTGGCTTTCTACTGACGGCGGAGGAGGACCGGTTTCGGAGAATGCTCAGGGAGCACGGAAAGGCCTTCGCATTCTTGCCGGAGGAAATCGGGTGCGTAGACCCAACGATGGTAGAACCAATGGTGATCTTCATGGTACCGCATGTACCGTGGAACCTCAAACCGATCCCAATGTACAAATCGTCGACTGAGTAGATCGACCTTCCGGCGAAGGCCTCTGCAAACTCATCAATCGTCGGCCTGATTCCTGCATTCCAAATGGTCACCTTGTTGATCGGTTGCAGGTCCTGGATGAAGCGCACTGAGTCATTCTTCTTGGACACCATAAACCACCAATTCGAATACGGGATGCTCGACGGCTCGAGGATGCCCATCTCCACTTTCTGTTTGAGCAGCTCCATTAGCTTCGGAATGTGAGCCCTCGGCACTAGAATCGGTTTGAGACACCACGACACATATTGTACCGTGAAGATAACAATCGGTTTAACGATAGTCGAGTCGACGCAACCGATCTCCCTCTGCAAGAATGCAAAGGCTTTCTCGTGCCTTTCGAGCATCCTCCGAAACCAGTCCTCCTCCGCGGGCAGTAGGAAGCCATCCCCACCGATCTTGAGCTTCCGCAGCGTCTCGTGGGTGAACCGGTATCCTATGTCGGCCGGATCTCATAAACTCAGGTTTATCGCGACCCGTTGCATCCGTTCCCAGCTGTCCTCCGGCAAGGGAGCCATAATTGGCCTCACCTTCCAGTCCACAGTCTTATACTGGGTGTCAAGTCGGGCCGTCCGATCTAAACCGAATATCCTCCCAAAATCCGCGATGACTTCGTACATCTCCATTGAATTGACCGGAATCATCTGATGTTCGCTCAGATCCTCGTCGGCTACCCTCGTGAATTCTCCAAGGGTGTCATCGAATGAAACCGCCTCCACGGTGCCACCAATCTCGTCACCGGGGCCCAAGGCGCCGCATGCCCTCAAGAGTTCTTCGACCGGTCTCTTCTCCCGGCCGGTAATGTCAGTTATGGTACAACCTCCATTAATGGAGGGCCAAAATTTCCTACCTATGGTATAGGTGTGGGGTTTCTTCCAGTTGTTCAGACTATCACAACCCCACGCCTTGATAGCCCCCTCTAAAAATCCTCTCGGCCGTTGTTGCCGAGAGACTCGTGATTCCACTCGTGGTTCGGTCGGACTATCAAGAACTGAACGGAGTGCTGACCATCCCGACTCTTCACCCTAGCATAGGCTGAGCCATTGTCCAACACCTTCATTTCCATTCAAGCTACCGTAATCTAAGGTTAGCCGAGGATGATCGGATGGGAGGATCTCTGTTGCACGAAGAAGTGTTGGTCGATCTCAACATCCCCGACCTTCACTCAGACGTTCAAGCATGCCCCGTGTAGCTCCTTCGTGGTGTGGGTTGCCGTGCATATTTTTTACCCATGCTTGGTGTTGACCGGCCATTTCCCTTTCTTGTAGAAGTCCATGGACATCAGGTTAATTTCAGACCTATGGTCAATCAAATCCACCACTAGATCTTTTACGTTCCCGATCCGAACTGGTGTCTCTGTTGTCGCTCTCGTCTAGTGCGGCTTCATATAGTGGCTGGTCAAGAACTCGTCTTCCACGACCGCCTCGTCGATGTGTGCTACTCTCACCTCTACGGGCTTCTCTAGCTTAGGCTCTATCGAGAGTCGCTTTCATTTTACCAAATCCATAATGAAGTCGTGGAACTCCTTCTTTGTGATCCCTAGCACTTCCTTCAAGGATTCACTCCTCTACGATCTTCCGTAGGTTCGTTGCCCTCTCTATCTCCGAGCTCAACCAGAAGCTCGTCAGCTTTGTCCCGCCCCGTGGCCATGTCGGACCTCTGTCATTCTTCTTCTGCGCACTACGGGTATCGTACCGGTTCGACGGTCCGACTCCTCCGCTCTTCCAGACTCGTTTGTCTTCTACCAGAACTTCGTAGTTCTGGCACACAACCTCCACGAAGCCAATCTTTTCTTCGACCGAGTCACTCCACCCGATGACTTTCTGGACCCACTTCTCCACGAGGTCCGCCTCTTCCTCTCTCAGTCTTACCCCTGACAAGCCTCCCAACACTAGTGGCTAGAATTCATAGTCGACACTCCTATCCCCTCCATTACAGCTTCCTCCATTACCCTTTTCATTCCACCGCGGCCAATATTTAGCTCCAAGGCCCTTCGCGTATCATTGGCGTGTACCCGACCATTCCAAACGTGCACCACGTTACTCTTAAGCACCTTAGCGAAGTTGGCACAGTCCCTCCAGACATGGCCGACAACATCGCACCACATGCACCTCTGGTCGAACGGCGACCTCCGGTCGCGCGACTGACCCCCACCGTCCCTCCGTGCTTGCACAATCTAGAGATCATGCACCATCTTAGTCAGCTCCTCAAGAGTTGCGCCCCCGAACGGTCCTGCAACCACATTGGTCCGCGTCATGCCTGAATCGAGCCACCGTCTCGTTTCGTCCGCTCTCGTTCGAACCGGTTCCTCTAGCTTCGTCCCGGCACCCACGCCAGTCCTCGATGACCCCGTGTCATGCCAATCGCGTCGTTTGTCAAAACGGCTGCAAACGCTTTTGACCAAGGCCTAGTCGGTCGTGAGCCCTTCATCCGTCTCCAAGAGGAGACCAACTGGTCGCGTCTCGGATACAGAATGGTACCTGGATCAGAGCGGACCTACTCACCGGCCTGAGGGAGTGTATCTTCCCCCGGTCAAGATGCTAGGGAGTGGCGGCAAGCACACAGGCTCGCAGACTCGTAAGAGCACGCAACAAATTAAAGACGGGAATAAGACACAAGCTCAGAGCACAGCCAACAAATGACAAGTAGGAACCACACAAAAACCCCAACATTGGGGACTCAACAAACTAATGATTAACAGAGAATCCAAAAAGTACAACCGGGCGCGATCGACAACAACACTTAGCGCTCTCAGGAGAGACACACACACTGGGAGACAGAAACCCCACACCTATCCGGAATATTACAAGGGTGGTGAGAGCGCACTTATATAGTCACCTTCCCACTATTCTCTTTCTACAACCACCTTTTAACTAAAGAGAGGTGGTTACTATAGTAGGTGGTGGGGTGTTCACACACTAGGGTGCCTTCCCACACTAGGGAAGTTGAGTTTGATTCTCCATAGTTTCCATGCATTATAACTTTTTATAATCAATGCTAATGCATTATGTTATTCCTTGTGTGAAAATCAAAATGATGCCCCTTTGCCACAAGCTGCTTTCACAAACATTGGGCTTGCCTAGTCATGCATCATATAAGAGGTGCATCTTCGTGTATATTAGGGAAACACTTGGAAAGATAGTACATCACATCCCTCCATTATTGATCCTTTTCACCATGATTTTTTGACGCCAAAACCTCTTCAACATGCACATAGATCCACCCCCTAAAACATCCATTAAGTATTAACGACATTTGGCAATGGGCCCCGTTCGGTTTGATTCTTTGCCTTGAAACCAAACCAAACCATTTATGCACTCTCAAGCCATTTAAACCAAAACAATTTAGAGAAAAGTTGAAAACAAATCGAACCATTTAATAAAAAATTTAAACGCAACCATTTACGTCAAATTAATTAAATAAATAAATAAACAAAAACACATTATATTAAATAAGAATTTAATTTAAATATATTAAATCAATAAAAAAACTTTAATTAAACCATTAAAGGAAAAAAAGTTAACCTAAAACTAACAATTGAACCGATCCAAAATGTGAAATTTTAGCTTAAGGGCTTAACGGTTTAAACAGTTCGGTTCGGTTCAAGTTCAAGTTTTAAAAAATGGTTCAGTTCAATTCGGTTTTAATGTTTGAAACTGTGATTTAAACAATTTAACTGTTTAATGGTTTTTAATTTATTTTAAATTTTAATTTCAATCTCACATTTTAGGAAAAATCTTTAAAATTTTCAAAAATTAAAATTTGAAATAATGAAAAATGTTAAAATTGAATTGAATCTTGACCGAACCATGAAACCGCAATTGGATTTTTACCTAATGGTTCGGTTTAAATAGTTTTGGTTTAACGATATAGTTGAGTTTTAGAACCAAACTGAACTAAAATCGAACCGTTTATCAATAATCCAATCCAAACCAAACCATTAAATTTGTTTTGGATCCCATAAACTATTAAACCATGACTTAATGGTTTGGTTCGGTTTGGGGCAAAACCGGGCCCATAGCTAACACCACTTGAATATCAAAGAAATATATAGTCCATTATTTCGCCATTAAACATACAAACTCAATCTAACTTCTTTGTTTGTGATATTTCACACAAAATATATTTGCATCTAGGAAATCGATGTGGCCAATGACCCCAAGAGATATATGATATATGATCTTACATATCTCATGTTGAATTTGTTTATGGCTAAGGGAAAACACATGCTATATTACATAAGCAATATTTTGTTGTTAGCACATTGTTTATTAATTTTGAGTAGCCATTAATTTAAATTTAAGTTGAATCAATATTGCCTCAATAAATTTATGTAACTATCATTTTAGTCTTGAGAGAGCCATGTTATCTATTGTAAAATAGCTTCACAATGAAACATCATGTCTTGTTTGTGTTTGAATTCATCTTATCTTGAGATTTAATAAATATAATTCCATAAGTTTTAACACCTGAAATCTAGCGTAGAATGCTCTTGATGTAGGAGTTTGTTGAGATTTAAGTGTACCCCTATCATGGTTCCTTGAAGGTTAGAGGTATCTTTTCAAATCACAATATTCTAAGATGCTCTTGCTGTAGGAGTGTCTTTGAAAACCTCAAGAGGTCTTCAAAGCAAGTGATCTACATTCATAATTATATGCATTATATATAATAAATTATATTTCTTTAGATCCTTCCAATATTCAAATATAAGCATATGGACACAGTAGGTTACATCCTCTCTTTTTCGATGCATCAATCACCACCATTATATAGAATATTTGCATTCGTATAAATTAGACATCCAATTTGTCCCTTCTTTTTTCAATGTTGCAAGCTTTCTTGAGTCAATCTATTTCTCTCTTGATTTTTTAATCAAAATTATGTGCATGGGATTTAGTTTGTAGGGTGTTTTGGTGAAAAACAATGACATTCCTTTAGATCCTTCCAATATTCTAATATAAGCATATGGACATAATAGGTTACATCTTCTCTTTTTGGATGTATCGATCACCGCCATTATATAAAATATCTACATTTGTATCAATTGGACATCCAATTTGTCACTTCTTTTCCCACTCTTGCAAGCTTTGTTGAGCCAATCTCTTTCTCTCTTGATTTTCCAATCAAAATTATGTGCATGGGATTTAGTTTGTGGGGGGTTTAGGTAAAAAACATTCTTATACACACAAACTTCTTTAAGACTTTACAATAGGTTGATCTCAACCAATTACCACACAATGGGCAAGCTTTCTTGAAACTATCAACTTCCATGGACCCTTCCTTGATTATTAGTACATCATGGCAATGTATCATATCAAGGTTCATCACCCCTTTATAAGTTGTTTTTGTATGTACAGGTTTTGGTGTACATACAATGTCTTTTATTCTACGTTGTAAGCCTTTGGGCAGATAACTTCAACTTGTAATCTTCAGATGTTTTTAATACTAAAAAAGAGGGCAAGCTTTTGAGCCTTTTGTCCCTAGACCTCAAAAAGACCCACATCCAAGGTAGTTATAAGTAGTTCGTGCAAACATTTCACAAAGGTTTAAATCTTGTTTTCCTTTTTGTGTACATGCATCAATGACATCGTTCTGGCTCCAAAATGATTGAAGGTCATCAACTAGAATATTGAATATACGTTCCATTAACCATTAAGCATACTTTTTTTATTCCTAGATATAATGGTATATTGTAATTTATTAGAATGATTGGACAAGTTAATATTTATTCATTTAAATTGAAAATTGACTTTAAATATCTAATCTTATTCCATGTTTTATGTTTCTTGGCTTCATATTTTATCTTAAAATTTGACCAGACATTATCTATATGTTTAAATGTGGGATTGTCTACCAAAATTGTCATAATGACTTCCATTTGTAATAGTATTACTAAAATATGAATTTGTTAATTTTGAGAGATCCGATGTATGGAACATGTGTTGTAATAGTGGAGCCAACACGAAATCACATGACACCTTTTAAGGAATGTTTTGATGTTTCTAAAATTCAAGCATAAATGTGAAATATAGAGTGCAACAATTGAGGTACTAACCATGGAAGAAAAGTTGATGATGTTGCCAATCAAAGTTTGTAGGAATTAGCAAATGAGTTAGGATTTTTTTTGCTTCTTCAAAATCCTTTTTTTAAAGGTGGAGCTTCCTTTGTAAGGCCTTGTTTTTCTAAAGAACAAAACTCCTAATCTCATGCAGTTGCCACCGAGGCTGCTATGGAGACTACTGTGTGATAATATGTGCAATTCAAAAATCTTTTTCCCTTGAGACCAAACACAAGAACCTTATGTTGATGCAGGAGGGGGATGATGTGGAAAGTGGATGAAGGAGTTCCCACGAAAGGAAAAGCTTCCTTCCATAGTCCTCAATGGCCTTCTCTTCCCCTACGACAACAAACCTCTCATCGAATCGCACACTTGAGAACAAGACTAACAGTGAAGGCATGTGATAGGTCTTCAACAACAGGAGGCAGAATGTTAGGAAGGCGTCAAATGTTCATGTTGCAAGCCCAAATCAATGAAAGAGGCGACAATCTTTTGGAGATGGGAAATGGCCAAGCTTCCTCCAGTGGACATAGTAGGAATAGGTATGTATCCAAACCCTCCAATGGACATAGTAGGTACAAGTATGCATCCGAACCTGAAGGATCAGAAGCAGATAAGCGGGGAGCCGAACACAGCACATGCCGAAACAAATACCAAGGAAGTCATGGACAATGTCATGATGGAAAAGGAGGATAATGGCATTGGTTTAGTCCAAGAGAAGCCGAAGGAGGAGGGCAATTGTTGAAAGAAAAGGAATCGACCTTTATCTTTCTCCGGCAAAGAATCGAAGGTTGTTAGAAGAAGTATAGGCAAGTTGAAGTGGGAAGTCTTGCCAGGTTAGTGCTTTGCATGTAAGGAGATGGGCCATATGGCCCAACTCTGACCTCTGTATTGGAAGAAAAGAGAAGGTAGGGGAAATCCGGGCATCAACTTGCCAGATAACCCAAAGTCAATGATGGGAGGCCAAATGATCCTGGTTCATGATGGGAGGCCAGATGATCCTGGTTCATGATGGGAAGCAAGTAGTTGGGGAAGAAGGATGGGTATCACTAAGGAAAGTGGGCATGCCTGACATTTATGGTCTTAATGGTCCACCTACAAGTGGTGGTTCCACTTCGAACATATTTGATATCTTCTCACAAATGGAAGAGGAGACCCAAGGATGCGAGAAAATTTTAACAAATCCAATCGAATTACTTCCAAGAGTTAAGACGCACAAAACACTTGTAGAGCCATCCGAAGGCCGGGGCATAGATTTTCATCAAAGTTGAGAATGGTTAAAGCGTGGATCAGGAGAGGGAAGGGCAAGGAAAGTAAAGCAGACATTGGGAATAGTGAATTGTAGAAATTATAGCACGGATTGAGGAAGGAAATCCCTCGATTGTGGGAGTTGAGGTTGTTATGTTGAAAGAATGGAGGACGCAAGTTATGTAGGTACCCAAGGTCGCGGTGAACATTGGTATCCCAAGGTCAGAGTTCACGGTGTCGCGTTACTATGCGTGTGTGTGTGAAATAAGGCGGGACTGCAGGGGCCCTGAACCGAGGAGCAAGAGAGACAAGAGGAAGTGAGGAGCGCGACAGTGCGAGGCCTGCTAGACCTATCAGCAGCCGGCGACACTTACCGGCTGATTGGACCACCAACGCGTATACCGACTCAATCAAAGAGCACACTCGAGAGAGATGAAAGAAGAGACTCCCTGAACACATATAACACGGATTGACGAAAACAAGAGATTCTATAACAATAACAGTGGCAATTACAACGGTTCCAACCCCGTAGAGAATGATGACAGAGGAAGAGAGAGCTCAGTTCCCAGTCCGATAGCACCTCCTCCTTCCCTCCCCAAAACATAATACCCTTCTCCTATTCCCCTTCCCTTTTATAGGTCGCCAAGGAGGCCGTTACATCAAAACATGTCAACATTATTCTCTGTCCCTTCGGACAGAGATACACATCGATTTCCTAATTAATAAATATGTTACACCTAGTATATTTACATCAGCCTTCGTATTCTTAGTTATATGTACAATGTATCCATTCGCGCACACTCGTGCAAGGGCGGGTTCACGCCCTTAATTCCTTGATTCCTCTTCGGGCTGGTTTTCTTCACGACATCCACCCCCACCAAACCACACATCCACCGATATGTGCTAGACACTAAAAATTGCCAAACAAGATCGGCCCGTAATCATCCGTCACTTCCCGAATTCTCGTCTGCTCTGAACCGGTCGTCGTCGTCGGTCACGCTTCCCATATCTGGCTCGTCCTCATGCCGCTTCTTGAACGCCTTGACCCGTTTCCTAGCTACCAGCACTGTTAATCGCATCCCGTCGAGCTCCGCAAGATGATATGTCCTATTGTCATTCGCACTCATTACGGCGTAGGGTCCAAACCACCTCCTCATGAATTTACGCGTTGCCTTGTGCTGGTTGTCGAGGCTGCTGTCGTACACCAACACCTAGTCGCCATCCTCAATCTTCTTTGGCCGTAGCCGGTGTGTTCGGTCGAACCGACCTTTGTTCCTCTCCTCATCGTTTGTAGCTTTGTCTTTGCCCTCTCCACGTCCTCCGGTCTTCACTCCAACTGTCGAATCCGCAATGCCAACAACTCTTCCCGCTCACCTCGTTCCTCCAATCTATCACTGCCCACGAGGAAATCGTTCGTTCCACCAGCATGACCGGTTTCTGCCCATACATCAGCTCCACCGACATGTACCCGCTCCCCGAACTATGCGTCGTTCGGTCTGCCCATAGGGCCTAGGGTAGGAGCCATGGCCAATTCCCGACCTGGCCTCTGTAGGCTCGTACCAACGCCTTTACGATCGGACCGTGTCAGCGTTCCACCTTCCAGTTTGCCTCCGGATTATACGCCATAGTGAGCGAGAGTTTAACCCCTAACCGTCCAAACAGCTCTTCGGCCTCATGTGCATCCAGTTCCCCGCGGTTCGATACGATCTTTCCTACGCACCCGTACCGACACACCACCTCCTCAATTAGGAACCGGCATACGACCGCGATCGTTTTGTTCAGTAATGCTCAACCCTCCACCTGGTTCTTCAGATCTTCTCGTGAATGCACCAGGTACCGCATCTGCCCTACCCCCATCGGTATCGCCACCAGATCCACCATCCACTTGAAGTGGACGGTCGACGGGTAAATCGGGTGCAGCTCGTCCCGATGTCGGACTATGGAATGCATCTGACAGCTTTTGCAAGTTGTTACGAACCAATGCATGTCCCGGTATAATCCCGACCACCAGTACTTCTCCTTCAGCTTCTCGAACGTGGCCCATGTCCCTTGGTGCCTGACCCAAGGACTCTCGTGGTACGCCATTAGCAATGCTTCCTGCTCCTCCTTCCTTGCCACCACCCGGAGCGGGACTCTATTTTGCTTCTTCGGGTGCTTCCATATGCTTTTGTCTCGCAGGAAGAATCGGTACGCTTTCTTCCTGATCCGGTTAGCCTCTTCCCTTGTCCACGCTACTCCCGGCGTCATCGTCTTCAGGAACCCACCGATCTGGAGCCACTCTCCTTTGTACTTGCTCTCATCAAACTCGTTAAGCACCGAAGTGCTCCCAACCCTCGCCGCTATGTGAGCCGACTCGAAGAAGTCCTTGCCAATCTCTTCATTCTCCGAAACCATGTCGTCTTCGTCGTCAAACCGTACTCTTGAAAGCATATTGGCCATGGTGTTGTCTTTATCGGAGATGTGTCGTATCTCCAGATTTAGAGAATTGATGTACGCAATCCACCTGAGCATTGCCAGGTTCGGAGTCGCGCATCCGGAAACCATACCGAGAATCGGTAGGCAGTCTGTCTCGATTATTACTTCTGTCCCGATTAGATAGTCCTTGTCGGCCTTGATTGCCGAAACAATACCCCACAGTTCGCACTTAACTTGGGCATATCCTCGTTGTCGCTCACTGAGAACCTTCGCCCCGAACCGGATCGGGAACAACGTGCCACTCGTGTCCTCCTGATTGACCACCCATTCTATCCCGGTCGGGCTCGTATCTACGGTTATGTAGATTGGGACCTCCTTGCCGTAAACCGCTTTCCGGAGAGTCGGTGCCGCAGTAAGCGCCTCCATTAGTGTCCGGATCGACTCAGTATGCTCCTTGCCCCATTCGAACTTACGCCCCTTTTTCAGCAACCCGTATAGTGGTTCTGCGACGCGTGCATAGTGCGGAACCCAGATGTGATAGAACGCACACACCCCCAAGAACCTTCAGACCTCTGTAACCGACCTGCATTCATCCTTCATCATGGAGATGGCCTCCACCTTCGTCGGAGACGGTTTCCGGCCGTAAGGCCCGTACAAGTGCCCGACTACTAGGATCTCCGACTGGCCGAAAGATGACTTCTCTTTGGAGAAGGTGAGTCGCGCGTTCTCAAGCCTTTGTAGCACTTTCTCGCAGTCTTTGATGTGGTCCACAACAAACCTCCGGCAACCGTCCGGTGCAACCGACTCATCCTTCTCTTCCACCGGACATCCCTTTATCAGTATGTCGTCCAAAAACAGCATGGTTATGTCTGGGATGCAGTCCCTTAGCACTTTGTTCATAGTGTTCACCATGTGTGCCACCGAGTTGGTCCCTCCTTGCGGCAAGGTACACATCCGCACTAGGCTGAGAGGAGTCCGCATCGTCGTAATATCCCTGCTCTCCATGGCTAGTTGGAACTGTCGTACCCCGAGTATAGATCCCCGACTGAATAGATCGACCTTCCGGCGAAGGCCTCTTCAAACTTGTCCATGGTCGGCCCGATACCTGCATTTCGAATAGTCAATTTATTGACCAGTTGCAAGTCCTGAATGAAGCACAACATGTCGTTCTTCTTTGGCACCATAAACCACCGGTTTGAATATGGCGCACTCGATGGCTAGAGGATGCCCATTTCCACCTTCCGTTTCAGCAGCTTCACCAACTCCGGGATGTGAGCTCTAGGTACCGGAATTGGCTTGAGATTCCACGAAACATGCAGTACTGTGAAAATCACCATTGGTTCCACGATCGTTGGGTCCACGAACCCGATCTCCCCCGGCGTGAACGCGAAGGCCTTCCCGTGCCTTCCGATCATTCTCTGAAACCTCTCCTCCTCCGCCGGCAGTAGGAAGCCAGCCCCACCGACCTTGAGCTCCCGTAACGTTATGTTGGTGAACCCGTGTCCTATGCCGGCCGGATTCCGCAAACTTGGGTCCCACGCGACCCCCTTTATTCGTTCCTCACTGGCTTCCGGCAAGGGTGCCGCGACTGGCCGCACCTTCCGGTCCACAGTCTTGTACCTTGTATGCACGCAGGTCGTTCGGTCCGACCTGACCCTTTCTCTGAAGTCGGCGATGACTTCGTACATTCCCACCGAGTTAACCGGAATCATCCGCTCTTCACTGAGGCCTTCTTCGATCATCTTCCCGATTTCCCCAAGGGTGTCATCAAAAGAGAGCGCCTCCACGGCGCCACTAATTTCCTCATCGGGGTCGAGGATTCCGCATGTCCTGAGTCGTTTCTCTACCCGCTTCTTCTCCCGGCCGCTAATGATGGCTATATTACAACCTCCGTTATTGGACAACCAAAATTTCCTACCTATGGTACATGTGTGGGGATCCTCCGGGGTGTTCGGACTATCGTGGCCCCACACCTTGATAGCCCTCTCTAAAAATCCCCTCATTCGCCGGTGCCGAGGGTTTCTCAGTTCCGCTCATGGTTCGGTCGTACGATCAGGAATTGGACGGAGTGCAGTCCATCTTGGCTCTTTACGCGCGCATATGCCGAACCGTTATCCAACACCCTTGTCTCCATACGCGTCGGTGGAATGTATGGCGCGCCGAGTATCATCGGGTGCGAGGACGTCTCCTGCATGAAAAAGTGTTGATCGATCTCGACGTCGCCGATCTTGACGCGTACATTCAGGCAAGCACCGTCTAGCTCCTCCGTAGCATGGGTCGTCGCACGTATTTTCCAGCCCTGCTTGGTGTTGATCGGCCACTTCCCCTTTCTATAGAAGTCCATGGACATCAGGTTGATCTCCGAGCCATGGTCTATCAATGCCACCACAGGCTCTTGGACATCCCGGATCTGAACAAGGGTCTCCGTAGTGGCCCTGGCCCAGTGCGACCTCGAATAGTGGCTTTCCGCCAACTCGTCATCCAGGGCCATGTCCTCTAGGTGCGTGATTCGCACCTCCATGGGCTTCTCTGGTTCCGGCTCCATCGACAGCCGTTTCCACTTCACCAAGTCCACGATGGAATCGTGGAACTCCTTCTTGGCGATCCCAAGAACCTCCCTTAGCGACAGCTCCACCTTGCTGTCGAGGATCCGTTCTTCGAGGACCTTCCGCAGGTCCGTTCATCTCTTGATCTCCATGCTCAACCGGTAACCAGCCCGCTTCGTTTTGTCCGGTGCGCCGAGGTTGCCGGCATCGTTTTGCTTCTGCCCGAACCGGGTCTCATACCGCACTTGTCTTTTACCAGAACCTCATAGTTCTAGCACACGGCTTCCACGAGACCGATCTTCTCCTCAACCGGATCGTCCCATCCAGTGACCCCTTGGACCCGCTACTCTGAGCGACTCGCTTTCTCCTTCTTCAGTCATGCGCCAGAGAGGCCTTCTAGCACCGAGGGCTAGAAGCCAGAGTCCTTCGTTTTCTGGTTTTCGTCACCTCCCACCCGGATTTTGGCCGATGCCGAATAATGGACTGCCTCCGTATGGTGCGCTTCCACTTCTTCCGTTAGCCGCTTCATCCTGCCACGCCCAAAATTTGTCTCCATGGCTCTCCGAGTATCACCGGCGTGCACCCATCCATTCCATAGTTACACCACAGTACCCCTGAGGGCTTCAGCAAAATCCACGCAGTCTCGCCGGTTATGCCCGACCGTGTCGCACCACATACACCGTTGTCCAGCTGGTGGCCTTCGGTCGCGTGGCTGCCCTCCACTATCTGTTTGGTCTTGCGCTATCTGCAGGTCGCGCACCATTTGTGTCAGCTCCTCAAGAGCCGCTCCCCTGGATGGGCCCTTGACCGCTCCGGTCGACGTTCGGCCAGTTTCAATCCAATCCCGGGTTTCCTCCCTTCGTGCCGGCGAAGGCTCGTCAAACTTCCTTGCCGGGGTGGGTCCCGTCACCGACGACTTCTCCCCAGTCTCGCTGTTTGTCGAAGCGGTTGTAGACCCCTTTGACCACAGCCCAGACGGTCGTCAGCCCATCATCTGCCTCCAACAGGAGACCCACCTGGCCCCTATCCCGCACGTCCACCGATTTAACAAACAACAGGACACAGCTCGTGTCCAGCACGGTCCTGTTCAGCGTTGAGAGCCGTGTGAAGCGTTCTTCGAACTCCTGGAGGAGCGCAGATGCATTCCTCCCCTTCCCGGGGGTTTCCACCCACTCCATGAAGTCCCGCCTCGATAACCGAAGCGTGTCATCAAGCCCGTACCTCTCGAGAAGACGTGCTTCAAATTCTCCCCGGGTCCGGCATCCAGCCTGTACCTCAAGCACCTCTACGTGGATGGCTGGTGTCGCCAGCCGAGGGAACCCGGACATACGCCTATTCTCCGGAATGTCTCTCATCACCGTCTCGGCCCGGTAGGCCACCAAATAGCTCGTGGCATCTTTCCCACCGAATCGGCCTATTGTGCCGACAATTTCTTCAATGGCCCTGTCGAGGGCACTTGTGCCCTCGCAAGCACTTACTATCCGATCGACTGCTGCTGCCATGGCTTCGGCGAGCTCCGATCCCCTCATCTTCGACTCCTCTGCCACCTGGTTTCACGTCGGGTTCACCAAATATGTCGCGTTATTACGCATGCATGTGTGAAATAAGGCGGGACTATGGGGGCCCTGAACCGAGGAGCAAGAGAGACAAGAGGAAGTGAGGAGCGCGACAGTGCGAGGGCTACTAGACCTATCAGCAACCGGCGACACTTACGGGCTGATTGGACCACCAACGCATATACCGACTCAATCAAAGAGCACACTCAAGAGAGATGAAAGAAGAGACTTCCTGAACACATATAACACGGATCGGCGGAAACAAGAGATTCTATTACAATAACAATCGCAATTACAACGGTTGCAACCCTGCAGAGAATGATGATAGAGGAAGAGAGAGCTCAGTTTCCAGTCCAATAGCACCTCCTTCTTCCCTCCCCAAAATGTAATACCCTTCTCCTATTCCCCTTCCCTTTTATAGGTCACCGAGGAGGCCGTTACATCAAAACATGTCAACATTATTCTCTGTCCCTTTGAACAGAGATACGCATCGATTCCCTAATTAATAAATATGTTACACCTAGTATATTTACATTAGCCGTCCTATTCCTAGTTATGTACAATGTATCAATTCGTGCACACTCGTGCAAGGGCAAGTTCACGCCTTTAATTCCTTGATTCCTCTTCGGGCCGGTTTTCTTCACGACAACGGTTGGAGTAGAGCACATATGGTCCTCATCAATAACAACTCAGGTAGAGTAGAGACCGGATGTTCTTTTGACTTAGAGCCTGATTTGGAAGATGAAAGGGAAGAAAGCTCGTCCTTGAAGACGTTTTATAACGGGGCAGAAGAGTGTATCCGATACCTTACATCTAAAAACGAGACTAAGGGGTTGTAAACATTGTAAAAGAGCTCCCTGATAAAATGGGAGCTTATGGAACTTGTTCAAGATGCTCCATTGATTTGACAGACATGCTATTCATACTGTTAAGGTGTGTATCAGGGGATTCTTATGGGCGGGGAACAAGAAAGACAACGCGGCAACTACAGTGTCATGGTCTACGTTGATTCTTCCCAAAAGTAATTGGGGTTTAGGATTTATTGACCTTGCATTGCAGAGTTAGCCATTGCTATGCATGGTATTAGTAAGGAGCTTGCTGCCCGGAAATGAGTTATGGAAAATGTTGATTCATAATAGGAGCATCCTCTGGAGTCCGCGACTTGGTGGGCATTAGAAGCCACATAAATCATGGCTATTTTGTATGGACTTAAAGCAAAGGAAATCTAATCGGTTGGTTGATCGCACATGTATGTCAGTGATGAAGGTGTGGAGTACGCTCTGTGGGCATCTAAGTCGGATAGGTCCAAGTACTAATGTTGAATGGATGCACCAACCCCTACTATGGAACGAGACCTTAACGTCGACAAAGGGAAAGATGCTTGGATGGAGCAAGGGTATGCCGTGGGCTATATTGTACTATGCAAAGATTCATTCAATGGAAAATTGGATGCAACTATCCGCCAGTAATCGTGAGAAATTATATGATGACTTGGGAAAGTTCAAAAATGGCAAGAAGATGCTTGACCTAGTAAATACAGTTGTATACTTTGTTCCTATCAATAATGGGGAAGAGGGTGAATGGTCCAAACAATGTGATGATACATGATAAATTATCAATGCCAAGGGTCTAGGAAAGAACGAGACGATCATTCAGTTGGGATCAATAGATAAAGTTGCAAGTTGGTACCCGATAGAATTGTGCCACGAGATGGTAAGAAATGGAAGGTGAATCCACTAGTCGATGAGGTTGAGGAGAATTGGATCTTGTACGTGGTTGAAGGTAATCCACTCTAGTGTTTAGAATGGGATCTTGCAGAATATAAGTGGAGGGGAGAACAAAATAAATCAATAGGTTTCTTCGAGTACTCGACACACTTGGGGAGAAAGTTATGCTTGCATCATGACAAGTGCGCCAATAAATGGGCCCATGTAGCTATCGATTCGGTCTTCGTGGATAGAACCAGGAACAGCATATGGAACTCATCCCTCCTCGAGAGGGTCAAAGTGTCTTTTTGGTTAATCACCCATTAGGCGGTTCCAACCAGAGAGTGGCTTGGGAAAAGGGGTGGCCTGAGTAATTTCAAGGCATGTGGAGCGAGTTCGGAGGACATTGCACATTGTTTGTGTAGTTGCCCGTGAGCCCAAGAAGTTTGGACGAGGAGCTTAAGAATCCTGGCTCAGTGCGGGGTTGATGTTCATGTATCAAGCGTAACAACTATTTGGTTGGCTACTGAATCAGCTATGTGGTTTCATTGATGGAATGGAAATAGTCCAAGTTCTTTAAAGGTGGAGCATGGAACTGTACAACCTTAAGCAAAAGGAGGTTCGTTCTACACACGACAACGGTATGTGGACATTTGGTTATTAGTGGTCGGCCTTACAATTTGGCAAGTGAGGGTATCTAGGTGCAAGGAGTCTTTCACAAATAAGCGAACCCCATCGGCTAAGAGTTTAATGATGATCTAGTTTAATCTTGTTGAGATATCAAGCTCAATTAGTTTAATCTAGTTAGTCAACACATGTAACTTAGTAGTTACCTAGATCGAATCTAGTTAATGTGTTGAACTTAAGCCTTAAATAGGACCTTGTACTTAAGTGGGATATTCTAGATCCTCCACTCCTTAGTACATTTAATGTAGCACATACACATAAGTACCTATGTTCTACCCACACATGTGCACCTTTGCACATGGGTTGTATATATACCTCATTGTGGATATTTTTGTATGTTTATGACACTTTTCAATATAGTCAATCATCCCCCATTTATCTTTGTGTTCAAGTGTAACTTCCTCTCTCTCTCTCTTCCTCTCACACACTCTCACCCGCATATCATACTAATCTTCCGCTGCTTAACATAACCATATAATTAGTCTCTAATTAACCCTAGTTAATTACCTAATTACCTAACATGGTCTCAGAGCGCGTGGTTTAGGAAATCCACTAAGCCCACCGCTTATTCGTGATTGTGTGTTCGAGACGCCGACGACAAATCCCAGCTATTCGCTATCCGCTACCGTAGTGCCGCTACGAAGGACGTGTACGCGACCAAGAGAAGAAAAACAAAACGGAAGACACAACAATCAACATGAACAAACAAATGGGAAGCTCGCTCCCTAGTGAAAAGCTAGACCGAAGCAACTATTCATCTTGGGAGTACAAGATGAATCAATACCTTGTCGGCCAAGGGTATTGGAGCTACATCAACGGCGCACAAGAAAGCAAACCCGAAACCACAAACGCCAACTACCCAACGTGGGAGCAAGGCGCAAGTCAGGTAATGTATTGCTTGGCAACATGTGTAAACGACCACATGCTTAGCCACATTCGTGACGCCAAGACGCCCAAAGAGGCGTGGGAAAATCTCAAGAAGATTTTCGCCGCGGACACATCCGCGCGCAAGCTTCAACTCTGGCAAGAGTTGAACAACATACGACAAAAAGAAATGTCCGTGATGAACTACACCGCCAAGATCAAGAGCATTTGCGACTCTCTTTGCTCCATCAACGTCAACATCGACGAGGACGAGATGGTGCAAGTATGCTTGGGCGGCCTCGCACAACGATTCAACCCGTTGAGAACGACAATCTTGGCGAGAGATACCCCTCCCTCATTCTTCAACCTCCAGTCAATGCTATTGGTCGAAGAAAACCATGTTCAACCAAAGACCAACACCATGCTCTTCTCCGATACGGATGGTGCCCATAGACGAGGTCAACGCGGAAGAGGTCAATTCCACCTATCCCACGAAGGGAATTCACAATTTCGGCAAGGAAACGGAAGCCATCGAGGAACCTTCACAAGAAGGGGGAGCTTCCATGCCAAACAAGGTCGGGGAATGACACCACCTACGTGCAACTATTGCAGCAAAATCGGCCATCGCGAAGAGGAGTGCTGAAAAAGACGAAGCGAGTCGGCTTCAACAAGCCAGCAACTCACAAATTACGCCGCGAACGCGGAATACGCGGACTACGGTGGACTCTTCGTGATGAGGCATAGAGCGAACTCTATGATGGCCTCCGATCCCACAAACTCCGCAAGCACCTCCAACTCCGAACACGCGTGGTTCGTAGACTCCGGCGCCTCGCACCACATGACGTCGCACCAAGAGTGGTTTCGTGACTTGCGAACGCCAGATCGACCCGTCTACATAGAGACCGGAGACGACACTCCGCATCCCATTTGGGAAAGAAGGCAAGCAAACCTGCATCAAGATGTCTTGCACGTGCCCACAATAACAAAGAATTTGGTCTCGGTCGGCCAAATCGTGGAGGAAGGCATGCAAGTCCGCTTCAACAATGAAGGTTGCTTCATCAAGAAAGACGGCCGACTCATAGCCAAGGGACGGAGAGACGGTCGCTTGTTCATCCTCGACTCAAACGAGGTAAAATCGGCCATGTACGCCAAAGGTCTCAAGACCGAGACAAACATCGAGTTGTGGCACAAGCGAATCGGCCACGTAAACCTCCAACGGCTTCGCGGAATGCAATCAAAGGGAGTCGTAATCAGACTTCCGGCCTTCGAATCGAAACGAGTCGACCGAGTGTGCGAAGCATGCCAACTCGGCAAACAACATCGACTCCCATTCCTGAAGGAGAGCTTCGCAAGCAAAGGCCTCCTTGACATAATCCACTCAGATGTATGGGGACCGGCTCAAACGCCGACCATAGATTGACACATGTGTGATATTTGTGTTATTCTCCATGCGCAATATTCTCAATATTCGAGAATACAAAATGGCCCCAAGAATATTAAAAAACCATTCGTTTTGTAAAATAAATATAAAAAATTATTTATTTATTTAAATAAATGTATTTCACCAAAAAAAAACAATTATTCATTAATAGATTATAGTGTCAAGAGAGTTTATGAAACTTATTTTAATTAATTAATTTTTTTTAAATGAATATTTTTATATTTATTATACAAATATGATTACTATTAGTATGAACTTTGAAGATATAATTAGTTTGAAGTACCATTTTTAATGTCAAGATAAAAATATCCATAAATTTTGAGGAAATAAAAAGTGAGAAATTAATCAGCCTTTATTTTATTTTATTTATTTATTAAAAATAAAACGACTATACATTTATTATAAAATTTTAGTAGTGTCAAGTCCCAAAAGTCCCTCTTTTATTATCCCTATTTATTGTTAAGTTCTTTTTTATTTATCTTAGGAATTTTATTTTTTTAAGTTTTTTTTTTTTGGGAAGGGGGGGGGGGGGGGGGGGGGGGGGGTAAACGAATACTTGACTAACCATTCGTATTCGTATTCATTTGCATTCGAATGGGAAACCCCACGAATGCGAATATGTCAATCTATGACGCCGACGCTCGGCGGATGCCGCTACTACGTCACCTTCATCAACGACCACTTGCGCTACGCGTGGATATACCCGATGAAGAAGACTTTCAAAGGCTCAAAAGCCAAGTGGAGAAAGAAACCGGTCGGCACATTCGATGCCTACGATCGGATGGAGGAAAGGAGTACTTCTCCGACGAGTTCATCTCCTACCTCCAAGGTGAAGGCATTCGTAGAGAATTCTCATGCCGACAAACTCCCCAACAAAACGGAGTAGCCGAGAGAAAGAATCGGCAAATACTCGAGGTAGCACGCACCATGATGCGTGAGAAGCACATGCCGAACTTCTATTGGGCGGACGCGGCATCCACGGCAGTCTATCTCATGAATCGATGCACCACAAATAGCGTGCACGACCTTACTCCATACGAGATCTTCGTTGGAAGAAAGCCCATCCTCTCTCACCTCAAGGTGTTCGGAAGCATTGCGAATGTACGCATCCCGAACGAAAGTCGAGAGAACCCCGACGCGAAGTCAGAAGAATGTATCCTCATAGGATACTTGTCCGCGAAAAAGGTGTACAAATGCTTCAACCCTTCGACCCGAGCGGTGCGGATAAGTTGCGACGTCGTTTTTGACGAATCGGCATCTTGGTATAAGCCCGATGCGACTCCATCCGACCCGATCGAGGAAGAGTTGAACGCCAACTCGAACGATGAAACTCAGCCAAGTCCTCCACCGAAGGACAATCCAAGCTCTACCGAGCTAATTGGCCCGCAAGAGCCTCCACGCAATGAAAACACGTCACGGCCAAGTCCGACATCGGACAAAGGCAAAGGTAAGATGCCCGAATACGAAGTCGAGGTCCACCCCGACGACCGTGATTCGGATGATTCGGCTCGCTCACTAGACAGTGAGTTCGGTGTACCCATCATGAGGACACCTGGAGTAAAGAAGGCAATCACATCGACAAACGAGAAACTCCGCTGCTCATCACGAGCGAAGACCCAAGTCACTCGTTACGCTTACAACGAGTATATGGCCCATCACTATGCCCTCGAGATGAAGGTAGTGGCCGATCAAGAGCCCGAGGATCCAAGCCTTCATCACAGGCTTGAGGGGGAGAAGAAAGCCGCGCAACGACGCGCAACAAAGCTGCAGGAAGCTGCGAAGACGCGAAGAAAGCTGCGCAACGCCGCCGCGGAGAACCGCGCAACGAAGTTGCGAAGACGCGAAGAAAGCCGCGCAACGCCGCGCAACAAAGCCGCGGAGAGTCGCGCAATACCACGCAACAAAGCCGCGGAGAACCGCGCAACGAACCGCGAAGACGCGAAGAAAGCCGTGCAACACCGCGCAACAAAGCCGCGGAGAGCCGCACAACACCGCGCAACAAAGTTGCGGAGAGCCGCGCAACGAAGCCGCGAAGACACGAAGAAACCCGCAAGCTGCACCGATGCCGAGGAAGCCAAAGGAAGCTAAACCGGACGTTGGACGCCTCACACTTGAGCTTGAGGGGGCGTGTTGAGATATCAAGCTCAACTAGTTTAATCTAGTTAGTCAACACATGTAACTTAGTAGTTACCTAGATCGAATCTAGTTAATGTGTTGACCTTAAGCCTTAAATAGAACCTTGTACTTAAGTGGGATATTCTAGATCCTCCACTCCTTAGTACATTTAATGTAGGACTTACACATAAGTACCTATGTTCTACACACACGTGTGCACCTTTGCACATGGGTTGTATATATACCTCATTGTGGGTATTTTTGTATGTTGATGACACTTTTCAATATAGTCAATCATCCCCCATTTATTTTTGTGTTCAAGTGTAACTTCCTCTCTCTCTCTCTTCCTCTCACACACTCTCACCCGCATATCATACTAATCTTCCGCTGCTTAACGTAACCATATAATTAGTCTCTAATTAACCCTAGTTAATTACCTAATTACTTAACAAATCTTATTTCTAGAGGTCGTTTCCTTCTTAAATGGAGAGGTTCTCTGATACCGCAGATGGTGGATGACAATGCAAAGTGGATTTATTAGCCACCACGGTGGTTGTTCCCTCCGAGGGTACCAAATATATAGGTGGGTGTTGCCACGTGAAAAGATTGGAGGATGTCTATGCTGAATTAGGGTTGTATGACGCTCATGTTGAGAATATGCGGTCGAGTAATTCTATGTTCATCGGATGATGCAGTGATTATGAGTTTTTGTTCCTTTCTTTATACATGTTGGGTTCTTTGTAGCCATGCAAGTTGGCCTGTAAGATATGAGTTGTATATTATCCTATGTACATTGACTTAACTAATGAAAGTAGTAATTTTTTTGGAAAAAAAAAACTCCTTCCATTAGTTTTAAAATTTTACAGTTGAGAATCTTATATACTAATCCCAGAAAGGGACTATGTAGGCCTTTTCTTTCTGTTGTGTATGCTCATTCGAATGCATTAATATGTAGTTCTGTATTTATTGGATGTAGGTGGATGGGTCCACACTTTCACGTTTCATATGATCGGATTTTACTCTATACATCTAGAATCTAAGCCACTGCATCAGAATTCAGTTCAAAATCTACAATTTCTTCTTCTTTTTCATTTTTCCCATTAAAAAAAAAAAATTTTTTATAAAATCTTGGAGTTTCAACTGAAATCCAATGCACTACATCGGTTTTAGTTGAAAATCTACAATCTTTTTTATTTTTTCCCATTTTTTAAAATGTTTTCCATTTTTTTCCATAGAAAAATAAAAAAAAATTGGATTTTCAACTAAAATACAATGCACTACATCAGATTTTACTCTATACATCTAGAATCCGATGTAGTGCATTGGATTTCAATTGAAAATCCAAGAGTTTTTTGTTTTATTTTTATTTTATGGAAAAAAATTTAAAAAATTACAAAATTTTGGATTTTCAATTCAAATCCAATGTAGTGCATCAAATTTCAGTTGAAAATTGAAGATTTTTTTATTTTTTATGGAAAATATGAAAAAAATAAAAGAAAATGAAAAGAAATAAAAATAACTTTCAAATGAAATATGGTGCACTGCATCGAATTCTAGATGTATAGAGTAAAATTTGATGTAGTGCATCGGATTTCAGTTGAAAATCCATGAAAAAAATGGATTTTTCTTTTAAAAACGTAGATTTTCAACTGAAACCCAATGCAGTGCATCAAATTCGAGATGTATTGAGTAAAATCCGATGCAATGCATTGGATTTCAGTTGAAAATCCAAGATTTATTTTTTTTATGGAAAAAATGAAAAATAATAATAAAATTGTAGATTTTCAACTGAAAATCCAATGCAATGCATCAAATTCTAGATGTATGGAGTAAAATCCGATGAATCCAAGATTTTTTTTGTTTTTATTTTTTATGGAAAAAATGGAAAACAGTAAAAAAAAATGAAAATATCATAGATTTTCAACTTAAATCCAGTGCACTACATTGGATTCTAGATTTATAGAGTAAAAGTTGAAAATCTAAGTTTTTAAAAAAAATTCCCCCAATATCTCCCTTGACGTTGAGAGCTTAGTGGGTACATATTCCATTCTAGTTTGGGGTTTCTTGTGGAGTAAATTGTCATTTTTTCTATGATTGGAAAGTTATTGTAGTTCAGTTTCTATCCATGGGTCGCCTAATGCTCTATGCGAAATAGTGAATCAACTACTATATTAGTGATGCCATGTTTGTAGGTCATGGTGAATCTGTACTCTTCTAATGTTAATGCCCAGCGCAATAAACGATCAAGTGGATGGCTTTTGTGTATCAATTATACTAAGGTTTGATGGTCCGTTTCTTCCTAAACTGTGGTCCCATGCAAATATGGGTGAAATTTTTGGAAGGCCCAAACCATTGCCAAGAATTCCTTTTCTGTAGTTGAGTAGTTCAGCTTGGCCTTCATGACAGCTTGACTAATGTAGGCGATCGCCAATCGTCTAAGTGATCCAGCTATACCAAAACAACATCGATTCTTGTATTTGATGCGTCCGTTTGTAGGCGAAATGTCTTGCTAAAATCCAGAAATGCTAATTGGACGGCTTCTTGAATGATTTGTTTGCTTTGTCTAAAACTCTCTATGCAAGCCTTGGACCAAGAGAATGGTGTGTCGTTCTTCATTAAGAGGCACAACGGTTGTGTGATGGTTGCGAGTTGTGGAACAAACCAGAGAGAGAAGTTGACAAGACCTAAGAGGCTTTGGAGTGACTTGACATTCGCCGGTTGCGGATAATCAGTGATTGCCTTGATCTTTGCAGGGTCCATCCGGATTCTTGTGCCGAATATGATGAAACCCAACAATTTTAATGTAGTAGCGCCCCATTGGAGTTGTACATTTGTCTGTAGGGCTTAATGGATCTATCAATAGCCTGATGCAAGGTCTAGTGATGTGAAATATTTGGACTTCCTGACTTGATCCAATAGATCATCCGCGCGTGGAAGCGGGTACAGGTCGTACTTGGATGTCAACGGTCCGTACTATGGTTGATTCTAGATGAACTTGTGTATGCATTATGTGCTTGCTAAGTTGTGGTGAGTTAAGCAAGGGAATCTTTGTGAACGGCTTAAGGGATGGTAGAACTAGTGATTGAGTATCAAAATGTAGTTATGCACCAGTTTTGATAAACCAATCGCAACCTAATGTCATGGGAAATAATTGGCGTGGTAATACATAAAATGAATGTAGGAACTTATGTTGTGCTAAAAGGAAGGTGCAATGTGCTTGTGTGGACGATTGGTAGACTCGTTGTTTATCACCAAAGACTACATGTATTGGTATTACTGGGGACGTGGGTAAGTTTAATGAATTGATTAAATGTATGCTAATAGAAGAGATCGTGCTTCCTAAATCTAAGAGAGCCTTGTGTGATGTGCTATCTATTCGTGCTAACATGGAACATGTTAGATATAATCAATAATCAGCCCAAGTTGTAAATCTATCCCCATATGTGCTCTTAGAGTGCACATTTTGTGATAGCGCCCCAAATGAGGAACGGCTAGTGTACAACTCGACCATATGGTTCGATAAGGTGTTAATCTAGGAAACTATAGATGCGTAGGACACAATGTACTTAATCTTTAAGTATGTGCCATTGACTTCAAGATAAGTACTATCTAGCACTAGCCTGTATCTCGGGAGTTGGGTCATATTAAATGACAAGTCAAATGACAAGAAAGGAATATCTCCACTACTATCAACTGACATGCACATTTAATGTTACACTCAGGCCAAACAGAGAATATAATCCACTCTCTTACACAATGGTGGATCGATCATCAGTCCCCACTAATTTTGTAGTGAGTTGGTCCAAATCCCATCTAAGCTCCAAGGTGTGAGCACATGGGTGAACTAAAATTGTGAGCTACTCTCATATGTAATACAAGTTTTGTTTTCATATATCCATCTCTGTGGTTGTAACTCCATATACCTAGCTAATCAATTCTCAATATTTCTAACGTGGTATCAGAGCTGAGAGGTTAATCTAGATTAGGTATATATGGGTAGTTGTTGTCTAGCAGCACAGAGAAATAGAGAGAGAGAGAGAGAGAGAGAGAGAGTATCAATGGCCTTGTCCATGAATGTTGCAGCTGCTCCAATGCACATTTGTCCACCTCCATTGTCTGATGGAAATCTAGATGGAACCAACTACACTCTATGGAAGTTCAAAATGTCTGCCATTTCGGACTCTTACAAGTTGTTGGAGACAATCATGGGACCAACAGGGGGAGACCCTGAGCCCATGGTGACCTTTGACCCTGCACACCCTACCACATCAATCCCTCCAAATGTTGATCTACTTCGATCCTGGAAGAGAAGGAATGTTGATGTGTTGTGTACCATAATCATTGGTGTATGTGACTCTGTACTAACATTAGTGCAATATACCACCAGGGCACATGAAGCTTGGAGCATATTGGTCAGCTAGTATGAAACCAAAAACTATACAAGGATACAAAACCTCAAAAATCAGCTTGCTGCATAGAAGCTCCTTGATTGAGAGAAAGTAGAATCCTTTGTAAAAAGGATTAACTTGGATCTTCAAGATCAGCTGGCAACTATTGGAGTAGTTGTCTCTCCAGAGGATATGGCTCGTCAATGCATTCGAGTACTTCCTTCCAACTATGATGGCATTGTGATAGCATTGAACACTCACTCTTTTAAAATTTGATGAACTATGTGCAATGTTGCTTGAAGAGGAGCTTCAGGTGAAGACAAGAGAAGGAAGGGAAGATTCGGCATTTGTCTCTAGGACTAAGGGTAAAGGGGCATCCAATTAAAACAATGTGAATAGGATACCAAAGAAGAAGAAGTTCAATGGATCGTGTTTCTACTGTGACAAGAAGGGTCACACAATCAAAGATTGTCAGAAGAAGATGGCGGATGAGAAGAATGGTTCTAGTAAGACTTCTTTGAGAGAGCCCGAGTCCGCCAATAATGTCGTAGATGAGCTTGAGTTATGGGTCACAACTGAAGAAGTGTGTTCTTCAGTTGACACTCAAGGTGTCAACGACTCTTGGATTCTTGATAGTGGAGCATCCTGACATATGACCAGTAATTGTGACTGGTACAGCTCTTGGACACCTCTACAAGAGCCCATCAATGTTGTGGTTGGGAACAATGCTCGATGTCCAACCAAAGGAACCAAAACCGTCTCCCTCAAAGCAACGACCGGCGGGACAAAGCATATGTCTCAAGTATTGTACGTGCCAGATCTCAAGAAGAATCTATTGTCCATTTCTACACTTACCAACAAGGGTCTTGATGTTCAATTCAAGAAGTCGGATGCAGAAATAATAGATTCTACTGGCAAGGTTGTAGGAATAGGAGTAAAGCGCAACAACCTATATGAGCTAAGCGTGTTTACAATTTCTACTGACCACAACACAAGTACTAACACAAAGAAATGGCATGAGAGATTTGGGCATCTCAATGTTGTTGTATTGAAGGAGATGAAGAAGTCGAATATGGTAGTTGGGTTGCCAACCCTATCTGACTTAAATCATGTTTGTGATGCTTGTATGATGGGCAACCATCAAAGATCGGCTATTCCAAAAGAGAGTCAAAATTGGACAAAGACTCCTCTACAGCTAATACACATTGACCTCTCTGGAAAAATGGTGACTCCTGCAATGGGTGGATCTCTCTACTATATGCTAGTAGTCAATGACTTCAGTAGAAAGATGTGGGTTTACTTCCTTCGGGAGAAGGCTGGAGCTTTTAAAATCTTCAAAAGATGGCATAAGTTTATCGAGCGGGAGTCCGGAAAGTTAGTGATGGAATTACGCTCTAATCAAGGTGGAGAATTCTTATCAATAGAATTCTCTGAGTATTGCAAAGAGCATGAAATTAAGTGCCAACTTACAAATGCCTACACCCCACAACAAAATGGTGTTGTCGAACGTCAAAACCAAACAGTTGTCGAGATGGCTAGGTGTATGTTGAAGGCACAAGCGCTACCCGACTGATTCTGGGCTGAAGGAGTGAATACAGCAATTTACATCCTCAATAGGAGCTACACAAAGGCACTTCAATGGAAAACACCCCAAGAAGCTTATTCAGGCAAGAAACCTTCAGTGCTGCACTTTAGAACCTTTGCGTGACGTGCTACGCACATGTTCCAGATGTGAGTAGAAAGAAGTTGGATGTTAAAAGCAAGAAGTGTATCTTTCTCGGTTATAGTGAAGAGTCAAAGGCCTATCGACTCTACGATCTAGAGGCAAGAAAGGTATTGACAAGTCGCGATGTGGTGTTCGATGAGGAACAACTACAGCTAGCTGAGAATAGTGATTCTCAAGTTATCTCATCAACCGAAGAAGTATTCCCCCCAATCTCGACCCACTATCCAAAAAGGAAGCTGAATCATCTGATGGCAATGGCTCACTAGTTCAGCCTATGCCAGTGCCACATGTAAAGAAAATACCTAAGTGGGTTCAACAACTCTTCAATGACCGTACTCCTAAAGTTGAGTTTCTTGAAACTTCAACTGATGGATTACGAAGCTCAAGAAGAATACAGGAGCAAGGGAGAACCTCTGACCACATTGTCAACATGACTCTGATGGTGGACATCATAGGCTCAGTGAGTGAGCCGACCTCGGTGGAGGAAGCCATGGCCTACCCGAAGTGGAAAGAGGTGATGATATCAGAATACAATAGCATCATGAAAAATGACACGTGGGAGTTGGTAGAGAGGCCAACAAAGAGGAAGGTGATAGGCACAAAGTGGGTGTGGAAAGTAAAGTATAAAGTTGATGGTTCTTTGGAGAAATTTAAGGCCAGACTAGTAGTGCAAGGATGCTCCCAAATTGAAGGGTTCGATGTACAAGAAACATTTGCCCCGACAGCTCGCATGACAACAATTCGAATGGCCATAGCGTTGGCTGCTTCAAGAGGATGGCCGATTTATCAAATGGATGTCAAATCGGCATTTCTGAATGGGCATCTCAAGGAGGAGGTATATGTGACACAACCACCAAGGTTTGAGATGCCGAATTCATAAAACAAAGTTTGCAAGTTGAAGAAGGCATTGTATGGTCTAAATCAAGCACCAAGAGCTTCGAAGAAGAGGATAGACAGCTTCTTCCAATCAATCAACTTTAAGCAATGTGCTTCGGATGCAAGTATGTATGTCAAAATGAAGGACGGGAAACAAGTCATCATCATCATTTACGTGGATGATCTAGTACTTACTAGTGACCATGAAGAGTGTATTGGCCAAATACAAGAGTGTTTGAAAACTGAGTTTGAAATGACAAACTTGGGGATTTTACACTACTTCCTTGGAATTGAGGCTTGGTAAACCTCGGTTGGCATCTTCATTGCACAAAGAAAGTACGCAACAGAGATCTTGAAGACCTTTGGGATGATGGACAGCAAGTCAAAGTCGACTCCAATGGAGTCAAACTGCAAGTTATCCCAAGAAGACCTGTCACCAATGGTTGACATAAGGAAGTATAGACTGCTAGTAGGAAGTCTAATTTTCCTATGCAACACTAGGCCGAATATTTGTTTTGCAGTCGGTGTGGTGAGTCGATTCAGCAACAAGCCGAAGGAGACTCATTGGAAAGCTGCACTACGTGTATTAAAGTACATTGTGGGTACTTTAAATTACAAAATCTTCTACAACACAACAATTGACGAACATAGTGGATATTGCGACTCCGACTGGATTGGAGATAGTGATTCTAGAAAATCAGTTTCTAGATATTGTTTTTCAATAGGCTCTGGAGCTATTTCAGGGAGTAGTAAAAAACAACCAACAGTGGCACTATCTTCAACAGAGGCAAAATACAAAGTAGCATGCATAGTGGCATGTGAGGTAGTTTGGCTAAGAAGAATCCTTATGGATGTGGCGGTTCCAATAAGAATGGCAATGGTATTGAGGTGTGACAATCAGAGTTGCATGGCCATTGCCAAGAACCCCATATTTCATGCACGTACTAAACACATAGAGATTCAGTATCACTATGTGCGGGAGCTAATAAATTATGAGACTGTGGAGCTTGATTATTGTCCAACATCAGAAAATGTTCCGGAAATCTTCACAAAGGCGCTTGGAGCAGAATAGCTACATCAACACCTTCGACAACTAGGAGTTAGCCCAATTCCAAGTGAACTCAACGGGTTGACCATTGAGGGGGCATGTTAGATATAATCAATGATCAGCCCCAAGTTGTAAATCTATCCCCATATGTGCTCTTAGAGTGCACATTTTGTGATAGCACCCCAAATGAGGAGCAGCTAGTGTGCAACTCGACCACATGGGTCAATAAGGTGTTAATCTAGGAAACCGTAGATGCGTAGGACACAATGGATTTAGGAAAGAGAAAAATAGGTAATAGGATTGGCTAATCAAGTCAACTAGAATATTTTGTGGGCAAGTTACAATGTACTTAGTCTTGAAGTATGTGCCATTGACTTCAAGATAAGTACTATCTAGCACTAGCCTGTATCTAGGGAGTTGGGTCTTATTAAATGACAAGTCAAATGACAAAAAAGGAATATCTCCACTACTATCACCTGACATGCACATTTAATGTTACACTCATACCAAACAGAGAATATAATCCAGTCTCTTACACAATGGTGGATCGATCATGAGTCCCCACTAATTTTGTAGTGAGTTGGTCCAAATCCCATCTAAGCTCCAAAGTGTGAGCACATGTGTGAACTACCATTGTGAGCTACTCTCATATGTAATAGTAGTTTTGTTTTCATATATCCATCTCTTTTGTTGTAACTCCATATACCTATCTAATCGATTCTCAATATTTCTAATAGAACATACCAATCGTTTGGAAGAGGTTGTGGCTTAAATGTGCGGTAACTTCTCCTCCATCAGTTTCCCGCTCGGTGGTTTCCCTGTACCTCAGCAAGTGATGTAGAATCAACCAATTGTACTTGAGCATTTTGATGGTGTTTAGATGTCACAAATTTCCTACAATTTTTTTTAACATGGTCGTGGCACCATGGTTGTTTACGTACCCATATTTAACGTTTAAATACGTATAATACCTCATAAGTACGTATTATACCTCAATGTTGTTCAGTCAAATATCATGTGCATTTGTCCAATACGGTATTTAATGTACATTTGAAAAACAGGTATAATACGTATTTATAAAAAAATGTAAGTCAAACCCCAACAAAAAGCAAAAGAAAAAACAAATTAGTGAAAAAGAAGCAAAAAGAAGGAAGAAAGAAGAACAAAAGAGATGACGACGAAGAAGAAGAAGAAAAAGAGAGAAAAGAAGACTGAAACCTGTCCTGACTCTAAGTGTGATAATCACATAAGATAGAAGAAGAAGGATGATGAAGAAGATAATGAAGAAGGGAGAAAAGAAGACAGAAACGTAAAGTGAGTGTGATAATCGCAGACGATTCTTCAATCTATAAGGGCATAATCGTAAATAATTGCAATTTGAAGTAGAACATCGTGATACACACACTAATTTATAGAACAAGCGAATGTCAACATTCATATTAATAAGTATTTTAGGATGTGAAATGTTCAAATGTCTTATATGCATTTTAGGATGTAGAACTATAATGTACATCACAAAATTGTGTAAACATCAATGCTTTTTACAATATTACAAATATTTTTTTGAAACATAAGTAATTTTCAAATTCTAGAAGTATTTAACGTACTATATGTAAAATACGTATTTCTTTCATCATTCCAATGCCTTTCTTTCATCATTCCAATCATGATAGCCTGCGACGAGGTCAAAATGATCTAGGCAAGCTAGTACATCCTCTGTGGGGAGGCTAGAGAATGATCCTGGACATATCCGGGAATCTTTTCTTTGATCATTTATTGTTCCTGTGGATTGAGATTGAGAGGTGAGCCATGTCATGAGTGCTTGGTTTGCGTGATTTACCTGAATCATCATTGTAGACATTGCTTGGAACATTTGCTCCATGGTTGTATGCATCGATGTATGTTCTCCGAATTCGGGTTGCATACTTGTTGTGTTGTCGCCTTCTTGTTGTTGCATTTGATTGCTTTGTGTGATGAAGGCAGGTTGACCTGCTGAACATGAGGGCGATTATGGGTCAGTTCTTCTATTTGTGTCTTGGCGGTGGGTGAGGACGATTATGGCTCGACTCTTCTATTTGTGGGTTAGTGGTTGTTGCTTAGCGGTTGTGGCGTCATGCAGAGTGGCAGGTGGTTGATTGCCCGTAGTCTCCACCAATGTAAAATGCTCAGAATGATTCACCCAATTAACCAGTGCCTCAGGTTTTGGTTTGTATCTCTATTTATAGGATTCTATTACATTATTTAGGTTCATGGTTCATACTTGAACTAACCATTTATAAATCTTGGTAGACCATAAGTTTGGTTCAAGAACTGCCACATCATACATATATGACAATATTAGTAATTCAAGAATATGACAATTATTCTATTTACTCGTATAATGCTTGATAACCATTAAAGAATTTTATAATAATCCCATTCCACATGTATCCATTAAGAGTATTTAAAGAATATGGGAATTATTCAATATTTCTATGTAACCTGTTTCACATGTAACTATTAAGAGCCTTACAAGAATATGGGAATTATTCAATCTTTCCATGTAACTATAAACTCTACACATAATTTTAAAATGCAAAAAAAAAACTAAATATGTGGACTACCAATGGTCGCCTCTTCCATGGTAATGCATCTTGGTCTAAACCAAGTTACAACAGACTTATTTTGAAATGAAGTTCTAAACATGACAGCAAGTTGAGAACCAAGGTCTACATTTTGAGACAAACCAATAACATAGCGGATTGCATTTAATACTAAGATATACATTCTATATATATATACATAAATTTAGCATTGTAAAATTTGTCCATTGTGGTACCATTTTCATAATCTGCAAAATCGGGCTTAATACAATTAAGCTTGTATGGAATTCCATTCCATATCTCAAATTTGGATAAAAGAATATGATAGATGGAATATGAAACTATTCATTTTCTTGTCATGAAAATTAGTTGTAAATTTTAGTATGTTTTAAGAAACCATGTATACATACGTCATACCATTGTAAAATTGTGCTGAAATAAGCCATTTTTTAACATTTCCCTAGAAGTAAAAAAGAGAACACAACATATTGGCTATTTCAAATGTCCCAGTGTTCTCCCCAAAAAAGAAGAGATTATCCATAATACTTCTTTCTCAAAAGAAACATGTCTACTTAACATGAATCAAATCAGAATGGAAAAGTTATTGGTCTCCATTTTCTAATATCATCTAATATATACCCTCACCCTTAGGTATTAAATAAATCTATCCAACTACTATAATACAAGGCATATCCAATATAAAGAAAATTTCGATAAGCGTTAGTTAAGTCTTCTCCAATATTTGAGAAAAAAATGTAGAATAATTTCATCCTCTCTTGTCAAAGGACTCAAATGTAGGAAAAAATGTAGTTAAGTCATAAGACTCAAAGCTTTAAGTGCATCATGTATTTCCATAATGTCAAAGGACTTATTTAATGCAACCTTCATTTCTTGTGTTAGTTTAGGTTAAATCTTGTCCCACACTCGTTTCCTACATTCATTAACCAAAATTTGTAACATCCCCAATGGACAATTGTTAAATATATTTCTACTTAACCATTCTGATAATGACCTTCATCCTAGTTAGGTTCGTAGTGCAGGAATAGATACCTATCATGATATTGACCAAAGGGATAGAGATAGTTGTCAAACTTCTTTGAGCATGTCCAATGAAATGAAATATCACTTAAGAGAACCTCCTACATAAGCTCACCAATGATGGCAATTAACTAATAAAGAGGAAATGAGAGTAAGCTTAACTAATGCTACCACTTTAATTAAATAAGTGATGAGAAATACAAACAAGAAATCATACATAACAACCACCATGCTTAATATATTTCACCACCAACATTGATATAGGTAGAGTTAAGGCTTCAGCTCCTAGATAAAAGATTAGAAATTATGTGGGAGAGACATCGAAAAGGGGGAAGACTCTAACTTAAAGTTCAAAAGTGAAAAGGAAGCTTCAAAAGATGGATTACCTTATCCTTCTTTAGATCCTTACCCTTTAGAAATTTGATGCTTTAATGTGTTTCAAAACATGGATGACATAGAATAATTGATGATATAGACATGCGCTATTGCATGGAGATGTGATTTAGGTGAATGCGATGATGAAGCAGGAAATTCGGAGCACAGCGAAGAAGACGAAGATGGAAACGATGATGGTGAAGGAGTTGCACGCATGACGCAGAGGAAACGACGACACAGGCGAATGCGATGATGCAGCAGGAAATCCGGAGCACAGCGAAGAAGACGAAGATGGAAACGATGATGGTGAAGGATTTTGGAGGTTAAGATGATGGAGATGGAGATGGAGATGTCTTCGCATAGGATCCATGTAGTTCAATTACCTGGAGAGCAAGCGAGAGATAGACAGATAAGCAAGCCAGTCTTAACAAAGCCAAACGGAATCACTTTGAGGAGACGATGTGAGGCAGGGAAGATGCGGAAAGTGAATGACGGTGTTTCTACAAAAGGAAAGGCGTCCTCCCATCGTCCTCGTTGGTCGTCCCTTCCCCTGCGGCAACAAACCTCTCGTCGAATTGCGCGCTTGAGATCGGGACAGCTAGGGAAGGCACTTGACAAGTCTGCAGCATTGGAGGCTAGAACATTAGGAAGGCGCCACATGCTCACACCACATTCCGCAATCAACGAGTGCGGCGGCAATCTTTTGGAGATGGATATGCTTAAGCTTCCTCCAACAAACATAGTTGGAACAGGTATGGATTCGTACCCCCCTGCCGAAATACTAGGTACAGGTATGCATCCAGACCCGCAGAATGAGGAGCACATAGGCGGGGGGCTGACCATGGCACATTCCAAAATGAACACCAAGGAAGGCTTGGGCAATGTCTTGATAGTAAAGAAGAATAAAGACATTGGCCAAGTTCAAGAGAAGCCGGAGGCGGAGGGCATTGATGGAAGAAAAGGGATCGACCTTTATCTTTCTCCAATAGAGAATCGAAGATTAATGGAAGAAGTGGGCCGGTTGAAGTGTTCCTCGTTCATATGTCGGCTGCTAGGAGGATGACCAAGTAAAGGGTTGCTTAGGGACATGTTGCAAGTAACCCTTTTGGATAAAATGCCACCTATCCAGAACATTTTGAGAATGGGCCTCAACTACTACCATGTGATCTTAGAAGAAGGCCATAATGTGCAAGAAATTCTGGACCACAAATGGATTACACTCAAGTATGGCAAAGGCATGATTTTGGAATGGAGTCTAGACTTTGATGCAAAGGAAGAGAATAAAAAAGCATGCACACCGATGGTCATTACAATATGCTTCCCAGACCTACCCTTCCAACTCCACCATTTGATCCCAAAGGTCGCACTCAATATAGGGATGGTATGTACAACGAAACCTTCATTTGCAGATAAGGTAGCTGAAATGCCCAAGATGAAGGTGTTGGTCAGTGACATTAAAAAACTACCATCGGAGATTAGAGTCCACATGGAGGACTTTGTCCTAAGGGTGGTGAAGGTTGGTTATGAAGGCTTGCCAGGTCAATGTTTTGCATGTAAGGAGATGGGCCATATGGCCAAACACTGCCCTCTGTATGGGAATGCAAGAGCGGATAGGGGACAACAAGGCATCAAGTTGCCGGATATCCCAAAGTCAGGACGGCAAGCCACATGGTCCTGGTTCATGATGGAAAGCAAGTAGTAAAGGAAAAAGGATGGATATCGCCGAGGAAAGGGGCCAAGCCTAACCTCCATGGTCCTACTTGCCCACCTACAAGTGGAGGTTCCATTTCGAATAGATTTGACATCCTATCACAAATGGAACCTTAGGAAGACAAAATAATTTTAGCAACTCCATTTGATTTACTGCCACGAGTCGAAACCCACGAAACACTCATTGAGCCCTCTGAGGGTCGTGGCAATAGATTCTCATCAGACCTGAGAATGGTTAAGTCCTAGATCAGGAAAGGGAAAGACAAGGAAAGTGAAGTGGACATTAGGAATACTGAATCGCAAAAGATGATCACACAGATTGAGGTTGGAAATAAGTCCAAGGGTTTCTGGATCAACTTGGAGTCCAAGCCTTTTTGGAAGCCAAATGCTAAATTCAAATGGATTGCAAACGGGGAAGCCACTAGGTATCTGGGAACGTGGATTGGAGTAGATATCAACAAAGGAATTCAGTTGCAACAAATTCAAAGCAAAATCTGTGACAAAATTCGCAACTGTTCAGGGATGAACTTATCATTGGCTGGCTGGATCATAGTAGCTAACCATGTGCTCTTATCTATGTTATGGCATGCAGTTTCAGTGTGGATGTTTGACAAGCAAGCTATTCGTACTGTTAAAGTGTGTATTAGGGGATTCCTATGGGCTGGGATGAGGAAAGACAACGCGGCAGCCAAAGTATCATGGTCTACGTTGGTTCTTCCCAAGAGTAAGGGGGTTTTAGGAATGATTGACCCTGGATTGCAGAGTCAGGCATTGTTATGTAAGGTATTGGTAAGGAGCTTGCTACTCGGTAACGAGTTATGGAAAACATTGATAGATAATAGGAGCATTCTCTAGAGTCCAAGATTGGGTGGGCAATGCAAGTCACACAAAGCATGGCCTTTTTGTATGGACTTAAAGTTGAGGAAATCTAACCGGTTGGCTGATCGTACTTGTATGTCAGTGATGCAGGCGTGGAGTATGCTCCGTGGGCATCTAAGTCGGAATTGTCCAAGTACTAGTGTTGAATGGATGTGCCAACCCCTATTATGGAACGAGACCATACAATCGCCAAAAGGAACGATGCTTGGACAAAGCAAGCGTATGTCGTGGGTGGTATTGTATTGTCCAGGGATTCACTCAATGGTAGATTGGAGGTAGTTGTTCGGCAATAATCGTGATAAATTATTTGAAGACGTGGGAAAGGTCAGAAATGGTAGAAAAATGCTTGACCTAGTCAATACAGTTGTCTCCTCGTTTCCTATTCGTAATGAGGAAGAGGGTGAATGGTCCGGACAATGTGATGATACCGGAAAAATTATTAATGTCAGGGGTCTAGGAGAGAATGGGAAGATCGTCCATATGGGATTAATAGATGAAAGTGCATGCTGGTACCCGATTAGAATTGTGGCAAGAGACGGAAAGAAATGGAAGGTGAATCCACTAGTCGAAGAGGGTGAGGAGGACTGGATCTTGTACGTGGTTGAAGGCAAGCCTCTCGAGTGCTTAGAATGGGATCCCGCTGAATATATGTGGAAGGGAGAACAAGATAAATCATTAGGTTTCTTCGAATACTCGACGCACTTTGGGAGAAAGTTAGGTTCGTATCGTGAGAAGTGTGCCAACAAGTGGGCCCATGTAGCTGTCGATTCAATGTTCGTGGATAGAACCAGGCGCAAGATATGGAACTCATCCCTTCCCAAGCGAATCAAAGTGTTTTTCTAGTTAATCACCCATCGGGTTGTCCCAACAGGAGAGTGGCTTGGGAAAAGAGGCGGCATGAGTGGTTGCAAGGCCTATAGTGCGAGCTTGGAGGACATCGCTCATTGTTTGTGGTGCTGCCCACGAGCGCAAGAAATTTGGTTGAGGAGCTTAAGAATCTTGGCTCGGTTCGGGGTTGAGGTTCATGTATCGAGCGCAGCAGTCACTTGGTTGGCCACTGAATCGGCTTCGTGGTTTCAAGGGTGGAATGGAAATAGTCCTTTAAAGGTGATGCAAGGATCTGTGCAACCAATGCAAGGAGGTTCATTCGTCTTACAAGAACGCTACGTGGACATATGGTTATTAGTGGTCGGCCTTACGGTCTGGCAAGTGTGGGTATCAAGGTGCAAGGAGACTTTTGTAGGTAAGCGAACCCCACCAGTTGAGAATTTAATGATGATCTGGTTTAATCTTATTTCTACATTACGAGGAGAGTTTGAAAGTCTTCAAGGGCCCTCTAACGCAAGTGAAGAAGCTAGAGCTCATTTCCTTCTGAAATGGAGTGGTTCGTCGATGCTGCAGATGGTGGATGGTAAAGTGAAGTGGAATTATCAACCACCATGGTGGTTGTTCCCCCCGAGTGTACCTAACATCTAGATGGGTGTTTCCATGAGAAGCAAATGGAGGACATCTATGCTGAATTCTGTTTTGTAGAGTATGTGTTCGGGTAATGCTATGCGCATCGAGTGTTATGGTGTTTTGGAGTTGTTCTTTTGTTGTTTCATCTACACATATTATTTTCTTTTGACATGCAAGATGGCTTGTAAGATATGAGTTGTAAATTATCCCTTGTACATTGCCTTAACTAATGGAAGTAGTTTTTTTTTTGGAAAAAAAAAGGGAAGCTTCAAAATGCACTAAATCTTACCTTTATAGTGTGTTACTTCTTTAAGCCCTTCCATACTATAGTGGACAGAAAGTCTTTGTCTATTTCCATCCTTTACTTTTATCTAGAAGTTTCCTTCGGTTATCTAAGTCATTGTTATGTCATTGGGGGTCATGGGATTTGAAATGGACGATAGTTAATTAACACCCCTATAGGCTCCAAAAGTTTACTTATATTTAACAAAGATGCATCTTACTCTTAGCATATGTACCTAGAATTTGTGCCAAATGTCATGGGATGTGGAATGCACAATAGATAATTAACACCAATATAGGCTCCAAAAGTTAGCTTATATCTGTTAAGAAAAGGGAAGGCAAGAGTGGTTGCAATGCAGCGGAAGGTGAACATATGTGTGTGTGTGCAACATCACACAGAGAGAGAGAGAGAGAGAGAGAGAGAGAGTTCAAGTGACAGAGATAGACAAAAGTGTATATAATATTATCAAAACGAAAATACATCCAACAATGACTAAGTTACAATGAGTTGGTTTATATACCAACTAAGCTAGGGCAAGCGCCCTTTCTACTATTTACAAAACTATCTTGGAGTGTCCATGAGCTAATGTGAAACCTATCTATGAGAAGTTGAGTTCGATTCTCAACACGCCCCTTCGAACACAACTTCCATCTGTCAGAAAGTCGTTCGGTTCGTACTTCGATTTGTCTAGTCGGCTATGTTGCGTATTGTGTAGCCTATCCGTGTTGTGTCTGCGTATGTTGCGTACTCCCCCTCAAGCTCGGCAATGTGGACGTCGTGAGGCCAAGATTCGATGTAAATTGCCCGAGCTTGTCGATGCCTAAGGCCTTCGTAAAGATATCAGCGATTTGTAGGTGTGTGTTGATGTGTTGGAAGTCAATCTCTCCGGCCTAGATGCGCTCGCGGATGAAGTGGTAGTGCACTTCAACATGTTTAGTCCGCGCATGAAATACGAGGTTACGCGCAAGGTAGATACTGCTCATGTTGTCACAGTACAGGCATATTGGATCTTTGATGGGTACGCCCAGATCTTTTAGTATACGCTTAAGCCATATAGCTTCGCATGCGGCGACTGCCGCGCCCCTATATTCGGCTTCCGTGCTCGATAGTGTGACTGTCGGCTATTTCTTGTTGCTCCAGGAGATCGCTCCGCTGCCAAGGGAGAAGACGAATCCGGATGTGGATCGTCTATCCGCTTTGTATCCTGCCCAGTCCGCGTCTGTGTATCCTTCAAGTCGAATGGTCGTATTCGACTTATACAAGATGCCATAATCCACAGTTGTGCTGACATACCGTAGTATCCTCTTAGCGCAGTCGAGGTGAAGGTTTCTTGGGTTCTGCATGAATTGGCTAAGTAGGCCGACAGAATAACTGAGGTCGGGTCGCGTAATGGTTAGGTAGATTAGACTGCCGATCAGTTGACGATACTGAGTCGACTCGCTCGCGGCCATGCCAGAACTGGCATCGATCTTGAGATTACGTTCAAGAGGGGTAGTCACAGGTTTGCACTCTATCATTCCGAACTTGTAGAGTAAGTTGAGAATGTAGTGCCGTTGTGTGATCATGATCCCGACTGGTGTCTGAATTACTTCAATACCTAGAAAGTAATGAAGTTCATGCAGGTCCTTCATTTCGAATCTGCCGGAAAGAAATGATTTAACTTTGTTAATCTCGGCGAGATCCTTTCCTCCGATAACTAAGTCATCCACATATAGAATGATGACTATCGGGCTATCCGACTCATTTCGGATGTACAGAGATGTATCGGATTTTGACATCCGAAAGCCGACTTGGTGAAGATACTGCGTGATCTTCGAATGCCAAGCACGCAGTGCTTGTTTGAGGCCGTAGAGTGGCTTCTTGAGTCGGCATACGGCGTGCGGATGATTACGCAATTTGAATCTAGGTGGTTGTGTCATATACACCTCTTCTTCTAGATCTCCTTGGAGGAAAGCATTTTTCACGTCCATCTGATGGAGGTGCCACCTTTTTGCGGCTGCTAGCGCGATTACAGTTCGTATTGTCGTCATCTTTGCCACCAGTGCAAAGGTTTCTTCGTAGTCTACGTCGTGTGTCTGTGTGTAGCCTTTTGCAACGAGCCATGCTTTGAAGCGATTTACAGAGCCATCGGCATTGTGCTTCACCTTGTAAACCCACCTGCAACCAATTGGTTTCTTGTTCAGGGGGTGAGGAACGAGATCCCAAGTCTCATTTTTGCATAACGCTTCCATCTCCTCATTCATTGCGTTGACCCATCGTGAATCCTTTGCGGCTTCGGAAAGTATTTCCGGTTCCCGTACTAACGCTACCTTCATCATGAATGCGTAATGATACGCCATGTACTCGTCGTAGCCGTAGTGGTTTATGGGGTCCGTTCTTCTCGTGCATGAATCGGCATGGCTTGTCATTTGCGGATTCTAGGGGATTCTTCACGCCGTCCGTGTGGATGTCAAGGCCATCGAACTCACTGTCGAGATCGAAATTATCTTCATACTCCTACATTTTCGCCTTGCCTTTATCTAGTAGTGGACTTGGCCGAGATGTGCTTTGATCACTTGGGAGTTCTTGTGGTCCACTTAGCCATGTCGAAATTGGACTTTCTTCATGCAAATGCGTGAGATGATCTTCGGATTCTATTCTTATTCCGGTGTCATCCGCGTTGAGTGGGGTAGGAGTCGCAGTGTTCTCTGGTGCGTACCAGGATGTGTATTCGTCGAAGACTACGTCTCGACTGGGTCAAACCTTACGGGTAGATGGGTTGTAGCATTTGTACCCCTTCTTTTCGAGTGAGTATCCTATGAGGATACATTTCTCTGACTTTGGGTCAAGCTTTTGCCGCATATCGTCGGGAATATGTACGTAGGCGATAGAGCCGAAAATGCGGACATGCGATAAGTTCGGCTTCTTCCCGAAAAACTTCTCATGTGGAGTTATGTTGTGTACTCCTAAGGTTGTGGACCTGTTCATGAGGTATGCGGCCATATTTGTTGCTTCTGCCCAGTACGATTTCGGCAGGTTCTTCTCATTCATCATGGCTCGTGCAACTTCTACTATGTGGCGGTTTTTACGCTCAGCTACGCCGTTTTGCTGAGGTGTATGTCGACACAAGAACTCTCGTCGGATTCCTTCCTTGCGGAGATACGCTGAGAACTCATCCGAAAAATATTCTTTGCCTTCATCTGATCGAAAGCAGTGTACATGCCGGCCCGTGGCTTTTTCCACTTCGGCTTTGAACTTCTAGAAGTTGCCGAACACTTCACTCTTTTGCTTCGTTGAATAAATCCAGGTATTTCTGGAGAAATCTTCAATGAACGTGACATAGTAACGGCATCCGCCGAAAGTAGTTGTTTGGGTTGGTCCCCACACATCTGTATGACATCCAGGATCCCTTTGCTTACATTCCGCTCTTTTGGGAATGGATGACGGCGTTGCTTTCCAAATTGGTATGCTTCGCAGACGCCCGTGATCTCCTTTGCCGTAAAGTTTGGGAGTCCGATTACGATTCCTTTTGTCTAAATGTTCTAAAGCTTCTGGAGATTGATGTGGCCACAATTTTAAGTCGGTTTTGACTTTCTCGCCCTTTGCGTACATAGCCGACTTTACTTCACTTGACTCTAGGATGAACATATGACCTTCTCGTCTATCGTGAGCTACGATTTGATCACCTTTTTCAATGAAGCACCCATCGTTGTTGAAGCATACCTGCATTCCTTGTTCTACAATTTGGCCGACCGAGACCAGATTTTTCGTGATGGTGGGAACATGCAGTACGTTCTTGAGGTAGGTCTGTTCGCCGTCGTTTCCGAATGGGACATTCCCGATATGCTATATTGGATGAGTCATATCATCGCATGTTTCGACATATCCGGGACATTCGGGCTTCCGTAATTCCCGAAATCAATCTTCATGGGAAGTCATGTGATTGGAAGCTCCTGAATCGACAAACCATACACTATTAGGAGTGGAGGCACTGGTTGTTGCAAATGCAGACATCGAGTGTGCTTCGTGCTTCATTATGAACATTCCGCCACGGTCGTCGTAGTTGGAGTTCGTGGCGTAATTTGTCAGTTGTCGGCCTGCCTCACATTTCTTTCCTCTTCGTAGTGGTCGGGTTTTCGGCAATACCCGCATTCGACTGGGTTTTGGTGATTGCTCGGTCCAGCGTTATGACTCCCCCTTCCGCCGAACTCTCTGGGACCATTTCTGTCCGTTTGCCATTGGTCAGAGTTACGTTCTTGATTTTGCTAATCATTATGACCTTGTCCGAAGCGACCTCTGTGACCTCGGCCGAAATTCCTTCTGTCATCTGACTAAGAGTAGAGCATATGACCATCTGGTGCGTTGCTCCTCTGTCGGGCGTGATTCTCTTCGACCAGCAATATCGACTGAAGGTCGAAGAAGGAGGGAGGGTTCTCCCTTGCGAGAATAGCCGATCTAATCGCGCTGATACGCGGTGCTAAGCCTTTGAGGCATATCTGCACCAATTTGATCTTCAAGGTATATGTTGAGATTGACATGTCCCTCTGTTGGATGTTATTCAGCTCCAGACGAAGCTGTAGCTTGCGTGTGGCCGTGTTGGCTGCGAATTTTTTTTTCAGATTTTCCCACACCTGCTTCGGCATTTTTGCCTCTCGAATGTAGCCAAGCATGTGATCATGAACGCATGATGTAAGGCAATACAGCACACGGCCTGTGGCCTGCTCCCAAGCGGGATAGTCGGTGTGTGTTGGGTTGGGGTGTGATTCGTGAGCTCCTTCGATGTAGCTCCAGTAACCTTGTCCGACAAGATATTGATGCATCTTGTATTCCCAAGATGCAAAGTTTGTTCTGTCGAGCTTCTCGGTAGGAAGAGCGCTTCCCATTTGAGTATTCATGGTGATTTCTTCTCTGTCGATGGGCCGGTTTTGTTGATCGTCGGCACACAACACAACACAGTCGAAAAATGCTTGATCAGGCAACCACACGCTCTGATACCATGTTAAGAAAACGGAAGGCAAGAGTGGTTGCAATGCAGCGGAAGGTGAATGTATGTGTGTGTGTGCAACATCACAGAGAGAGAGAGAGAGAGAGCTCAAGTGACAGAGATAGACAAAAGTGTATATAATATTATCAAAACGAAAATACATCCAACAATGACTAAGTTACAATGAGTTGGTTTATATACCAACTAAGCTAGGGCAATCGCCCTTTCTACTATTTACAAAACTAGCTTGGAGTGTCCATAAGCTAGTGTGAAACCTATCTATGAGAAGTTGAGTTCGATTCTCAACAATATCTAACGAAATGCATCTTACTCTTGGCATATGTACCTATCATATGTGCCAAATGTCATAAGGGATCCTGGGATGTGACATGCATGATAGATAATAACACCAATATAGGCTCCAAACATTGGCTTATATCTAACAAAGAGGCATCTTACTCTCGGCATACGTACCTAGTGGATGACTTTGTTGTAAGCTTATCCAAGGAAGTTGTTGTAAGCTTATTCAAGGAAGGTTTCTTCCTTGAATAAGGTTACAACAACGCCGTCCTCTCCAAAACTATTTTGAACCTTATTGAGTATGTAGATGGTAGCACCTACAACCTTTTTTAAAAGAAATTTTGCAACTCCATTTCTCTAAGCACACATCTCAACATTGTAATACTAGTCTAATTTAGATGTTCCATGACTCCATTCTTGAGGAGTATGTGTGGGCATTAGTTGCCGTGGAATTTCTTTTGATAGTGCATTCTCTTAAATAGTTGTACAAGAAAAATTCCTCCTTATCAATAGACAATCTAGTTGCTTCTCCATCAATTTATGCCTTTCACGTTTCGTCTTTAAGAAAAGACTTAACAAAATGTCAAGTTATTCATAGGAGTTCAATAAAGCGGTCATCTTGAACTTCTAGAATGTGTAGTTATAATCATCATAGTTTCCTCAAATAGTTAGTGTATCTAGAAAATGAAGCTTTTGTCAAACAGTTACTATGTATAGAAAATGAAGCAAAGTGAGTGGACTAGGCATGATTATAATTTATAAACATTGCCATGTTGCCCATGGCACATGATAGGAAACCACCTCCAAAGCGAGTAGTTATCTATTTTAAAATAAACACAAAGAGCATGATTCGAACGCGATACACTTCCTCTCTAAAGGAATGTAACTATTTCTAATATAAATATTTTATATGTGAAAAGTGTATTCTTAAATATGGAGTTAATACGATTATTATATGTCAACTAAACCATAAAGCTAAGTGACGAAATGCTCTTAGGCCTTAATCCATGTGAGACCCTATATAAAGGTGTTCCTGTGTTATGTGAAGAGGGAAGGAGAAAGAAGGGAAGAAAGAAAAACAAAACAATATCTATGTCTCGGGTAGAATAAAACATCAACATGTCTCAAACGTTCTCGAAAGGATGGTTGAAATCTAATATAAATATATAATATGTTAAAAAACATGTTCTTAAATATGTAGTCAATATGATTATTGTATGCCAGCTAAAGTATGACTGCTAAGTGGTGACATGCTCCTAACCTTGAATGCATGTGAGACCCTATGTGAAGGTGTTCTAATATTATGTAAAGGGGGGAGGGAAAAGAACGGAAGAAAGAAAAATAAAACAAATGCCTATGTGTCAAGGAGAATAAAAGAGTAGTGTCGCTCAAAAAATTGCGAAAGGAAAGTTGAAATCTGAGGTGTAAGTTCACGTTAACTAATACAATCAAATCTTTCCATTTGAGTATGTTTATTTAAGTCATTTAATATATATACGTTCATCGTTTAATATATATATAAATAATAAAATTTTATTCAAGGATTGTTTTAGATTATTGGTGGTAATGATTTAATCCATCTCAAAGTTCACGAACTTGAGACCTATCTTGGAAAAAATAATCCTTTAGAGCCATCTTTTCGCTCTTTCGTCACCACTTGCGGATAGAGGCTCAGTGCTTGTCCACGCATGTCTGACACGCACTTCACGACAACGTTTGTCACAATGGAAAACATGCTCCTAAATTCATGAATACAAATACAACTTAGAGGGCTAGAAGAATCTAGATTATTCTTAGAATACACTTGACCATTATATGTTTAGTTAATCTTGATTCTTCACAAGATTGGTCTTTAAATAGGAGGTGGTTAGCGCATCTCAAGTTCCGTTATTGAAGTTTGTGAAGAGGTTCGTGTCTTGGTTGATCGTCCTAGAAGAATCTTTTATTTGTTAATACTTCACTTAAAACCCAAGTACTTAGAAATCTATCAAATGTATTTAAATATAAAGCGGGATATGGGATATAACATTATTAGAATATAGTTGGAATTGCCTTTAATATAGTGATCCCATCATCAAATGATAATGACAACGGTCATAGAATACGTTTAAACCTAGTACTTGATATGTAAGATGTTGAACATACTAAATGAAACGCGCTAATATAGAGTTTGGACCATAGACCACCCTTATTGGTAAAAACACTTGTTGGAGTTTTGAAATTGAGAATAGAAATAAGTAACGTTTCAACTTTCTAATATATTTTCTATAGATTTGTGTTATTTTCCCATAATCGCTCATTCGAAGGTAAAACCTTCCAACACATTCCCCCTAGAAAATCGATGAAATGTTCAAATAGTCAAATGGATAATAGGTACTTACGTGGAATAAATTTTGGATAGGGATGATGTAATAATACTCAATAATGATGATGTCGATAAAATACAATAATTCAATGCAAATTATAATCCATTGGCGCGCAAATGTAGATGAAGAGTTTGTCCACATACCAAAAACCATCTTTTCTATTGGAAAAAATGGCTTTCCCTCTGCATCTGTCTAACTCTACAATATATGGTGGTTAGATTTCTCTTTGTTGCTTCGTTAATTATTAACTCCTTTCACACCAACCATGTTGTACAATTCTTAAAACTTAGCTTATTTGAAACCAATCCAAATATCTGCTAGTACCAATCTTCGATGATGTATTTAGGCATGCGAGTTCACAAAACTCTTAGAATTTATCGATTATGATAAGGCTAAGCATGATTTGGAATTTCGATTTATATATATGAATTTCTTTTGAGAGCCATGCCCATTGTAACATCTAGTTTAATGTACCATAACAACAATAAATGTTGTCGGTTGGTAATTTCTATTTGTTATACAACCACCTGATATGTATTGCCTCATCTATTTTTATATTAGCACTATAGGGTTGGCAAACTTTTTTCATGACTACATCATAGCACCATATTATAACAATATTTCTTTTTGTTAGTAATCTTAGGGGTTGGCAAGTCTTTTTCATGAATATAGAATTGAGAAAGTTATGTTAGTACTTTCGAGATGTCGAGTCACAAAAGATAGAATGTCCTTAAGTCCTTTATGTCAATAACCAAGTGAGATCGACGTTTACTTTTGTCGAATTCTCGAGAACTCTTTCCTTTTTTTTGATATTTAAACTAAGACCAATGGCATAAACAAAGCTTATAATTCCTCATAGAATTCTTATATCATCTTGCCATTTGATTACATTTTCAAATAGATATCCTATGAATGACCATTGAAAGTGTTCATTTGCAAATGGTCACCATCGATTATTGGAAACTTTTTGAAAAGGTTCTAAGACATCATCAAAGTATTGTTATTCAAGTTCCGACAACCCACCTAGAGCCTCCACATGTCAAGGGATTTTATCCACCCCATTATTTGACTTAAAAATTTGAGGCTTTGTAACTTCAAAGAATAAGCAAAATATTGAGATATATACTTCACTCAATTAGCTTTCGAAATTTGTGGTGTATATTCTATGTGATGTATGTATAGTGTCAACATAGAAGTCCTTATACGCTTCCACACTTTGTGATTCTTGATTAAGTTGAGAAGTTGTGGCCCATTAAAATTTGAGTTAGAAATATAGATTATATACTAGGGGGTCAAAAAGTGAAGAATCAATATTACATCATAATATACCCATCCAAATTTGTTCAATAAGAAAAGTTTATGTAATTTTATACTAACATCTACTTGCTAACAATAGCAAGAACCTCACTATCTTCTCAGCATAAAGGAAAAGAGGCTTTGTGAAAATGTTCCAAACTAGGCTTCTTGATTGATAAGGATAGCTAGTGATGATAAAGTTTTTAGATTGTTGTGATTTTGAGGGAGCACAAATTCATACTGTTATTAACCTTCGTTATTGCATATATATTACAAGTTCTCATATATCTCAGAAAAAAATCTTCTTTAATATTATGTTTGATATTGCTATGGATGAGCGTAGCTTAGTGAATATTGGATATGGTTTAGTCACATTGGAAAGCATTTCAATGTCCTCAAGTCTTTAAACATTCCTAATTTTTCCCCTATAATTATGTATTCTAACCCTCCCTTTAAGTGGACTCATTAAGGATATGACAAAGCACACATCTCTTAAAGAATCATATCTATCCAAAATGCAATGGAAGGTTATCACATTACGTGACCCACCTGAGGTTTCCAAAATTGTGGAGATTTGTCAGTGTGCTTTGGAAACATAAAAAAGACTTCAGCATTGTGTACCTCATTGATTCAGTTGCTTTAGATAGATTTGGAAAGTCTTAAATGTTGATATTGATTTTCCCTTTATTTGGCGTTCTTCATCTCAATGTTTTACAATTTTGTATTAGATATTATGCTTTACTAATCTTAGTGCCATTATGTATCGGTCATCTTGGAAATGCTAGATAAGAAAAAAAAAATTAATCGAGTTTGTACAAAGGTAAGATGAGGAGGGTATACATCAAGCTTTAAAGGTTTATACATGATCCTATATGCATTCATTTAGTGTATGTTTTTATTGATCTCATATATGATTGTTTTGTAATTGATTTTATTATTTCCTTTTTGTATTCATTAGCAATGTAGACACTCACTTGGTTATCTTTAGATGCTACTAATACTCAACTATATGTACTTTCTTGTACCTTCATTAGGATACATTGTATTTCCATACTCAACAATGGTTAGTGAATCAATGGGCAATACTTTGCACACACAACATCTTTACATCGACCAACGACAACTTGCACACTGTCACCTTCCTACTCCAATGATGTCATATCATCATGTGCTATCCTTCACATAGTCGGTATTAGTTTGTCCTTAATTGAACATTTAATTGCATGAAAAGCTTCCATATTGCATGTTGGTAAGTCAACTATTTATATTTTACTAAACAAAGGTCCCAAGATTCTTAATAGTTTTGATGGTTATTTTCACTATTAATGATTAATTAATGAGAGTTTAACATATAAACTTTAATAACATGATCTGCATATAATTAGGTTATTATTAGCATAAAGCAAGATAAGGCTAAACCTGATATGCATATAATTAAGTTATTTCATTGTGTAACCTTTGGCTTTATGTCATTCATCTTGAGCATAGATATATCATTTTGAGAACATTGACTATTAACCAATAATTGGTTCTATTCTTGTTGACATAGAAACCAATGCTTTCACATTGTGATTTAGCAATTGCTACTATCTCCATATGGACCACAATAGTTACATCATATTGCTTTGTACACCTTCATTAAAATTTATTTAATGTCAAATAATATTGATGCAACTAGGTTTTCAAAAGAACAAATGTTATCATGTTTAATCTTCATAAGAAACAACTTTATACCCTTGAAGTTTTGGTATTCTTTGTCTGTATACGAGAAGCATCACTAGATGTATTTTTTTGTGTGAAGACAAGTTGAAATGTTTTCATTGCATGCCTTATAATATTTAATGTTGTAGAGCTAATGGTTGCATGTTCATGCATGAAGGGTGTGTGAAAAATAGGAAACGTCATAGCAAACATAATTGGCTTAGGTTAAGGGGAAGGAATGGACAATGGTAAAAATCATTATTCTCACACAGGAGAAAGTTTCTGAATTTAAAACTTTAATGTGTTCCCAAAGGTCTCATTTATAAAATATCTACATGCATTCGGAGATAACTAGCATTCTTAGTTATTGACAAGCATCCTTACCATTCCAATACAAATTGGCAAATGCTTATCATTATGTGTTTTGTTAAACATGTGGCAGATTATATTGATTGTGGCATAGAGTCCAAATACAAAGCAACGGCAGATGGTAGATTTCTATCAATGTTTGTACGCTTGTGTGTCGTTCAATGTAGCTTTTGATATTTATTTCAAAGGCTATTAAATGAACTTCAATTCAAAAAGTTATAACATTTGTTTAACATAAAACACTAGGTCTTGATGAAAAGGAAGATCTTGGCCATATGATTATTGGTAGCAAAATATACTAACTTTTGGAATTAAATATGCGGGTTCTCTTTGTGCCAAAGGATTTTCAAAGGCCAGTGAATGTTTGAAAAGGCATCTCCAATGTTCATACATGCACAATAGTAGAAGATGCAAATTTTCACTAGAGAAATTCACATTGTCCACTATGGAAAGCTGTTGCCCTTTTGGGCATGCTTGAAACAAAATCCCTAACTTTCATCTTCCTATTTTGACATCAAAACAACTGATATATGATTTTGTCGTGTGGTTGATCCACACAAGAAAGAAAAGAAAACATCTTTTAATCTATTATTCCCAAAAGTATGTCTTGTGTTACGAGTATTCCTGAAGTTGATCATGTGACTGCTATAATTTAGTAGTCATTTGGAAAATGTTTTAATTTATTGGTTCCCACGTGACTCCCATAACTATAGCAACAATTGAGTGTATTAGTGAGAACACTCGTCATGTTGTAGGTTGAGACAACCTTATATTCAACATCCTAGGCAAATTAGACAAGTATACACATCTCTCACATGCATGGTTACACATTGATTATAGACACTAGAGGCCCTACACAATGTTCAAGCACACATGTAGTATAACTTTTTTTTGGCTTCAAATAATGTTTTCTTAATGTGTGTAGTTGAAACTTGAATGTTTATATATTTATGTGGTTCTAAGTGACTTATTTTACAACTAAACTTGGCAAAATATTCATAAAGACATGCATAACTTTGTTTATGCCTCAATAACCAAAGGAATGTAGTATATTTTATCTATCAGTTGAAATTTGATATGCCTTTTATGTCTTGAATTTAGGAACCCATAGAAAGGCCTCCAACCATGAATGACAATTGAAACCATGGAGTATTAGTTGTAACCTCCAAAAACAATATTGATTCTCTCTCCTTTTCCTCCATTCCGTAAGCATGTGAAAATTATAACTAACGTTTCTTTCATTGATCTAGAATGTAAGTTCATAAAATCTAATCACGAATTGCCAACAATGAACACAAGCCATGCACTTTTCATTAAGAAAATGGTCATCTTAAAAAGTGATTGCTTACATGATATGAAGAAAAAAAGCATCACACAACGAGCTCTACACAAATGAGAAGGAAATGCAATTGTGATGTCATATTGATGACATAGCCACATTCACATGGCTAGGAATCTAAATGCGCAAAGGAGAAAAGTATGTTTTGGAACTACATTCATTATTGGTTTCTTCAATATATTGAGAGCTACCTAAAGCATCAATCATTGTTATCTAACAAATCAATTTGGTGGCAAGTACATGAAGGAGGTGAAGACTTCTCATCATTTTACCTTTTTCAAATTAACTTGGCTATAGGTACAAAGCGAGTTACACCTTTTAGGGCCATTTTCATGAAAAAGATGAAGGACAATATGAAATGCTAAAAGATTAGTCTTGTCATTGAGCAATTGAGGTAGCGGACAGAAAATTTACCGAATACTATGGCCAAGCTTAAGGTTGGTAGAGGTAAATATTATTAAGAATCCACCAAACCACCTTATGCATCATCACAAGAAATGTTTGCCATTTCTCTTGGTAACCACTTTCAAGTATGGTAAGATTTGGTGAAATAAGTCTCCTTTATGTTTTGATACCCCTATAGCTCAATGTTGTCTGATTCTACAACATCACATACCTTCCGATCTACAACACCCCATCCCTTGCTCACTAGGAAATGACCACATAACTTCTAGTGCCAAATGGTTCAATAAATTGTAATCCCCTCCAATTGGTATCTTTGATGATAAGATCTCATCAAACCATGTACAACATAACAATCTATGCAACCATGAAACCCCTTCAAATGGATTGATAATAAGTGATCAGGCATTCCTGTAACAATATAAGTGGATAATAGAACTATTCTTCTTGGAACCACATGTAACATACCTTTCTGGAATAATAATGTCGTGATTATCATTTCATAAACACAAATCTATATCATAATAATTTCCTAGTGGTGAATTTTTTTTCTTTATGTTAACATATAGACCATGTGATAAATGGTCAAGCCTACTTTTGCATTGAGTGCTTTAGGAACCATGTATTATTAGAAGGGTGATTATAAAGAAAGAATAATTATTCTCCCTAACAATCCTAGAATATAAAATTGATGTTGCCCTTTTGTAGGCAAGGATAAAAAAATATGCCTTTCTTCTCACAGTTATAAAGAAAAGTGCAACACTTAAAAGAAACAAAATCTTTCGACATTACATAACGATGAAAAAAGAAACAGATAAGATCCCCAACATATCAATTACAAAGCATTTTCATATAGTAAAGGTAGCTAATAATAGTAAGATTCAGTTAGAAAAACAAGAGTATAAAAAATTGTAACATGTAGAGCCATATTCTTATACACCAAATCGTTGGCGCATATTGGTAACTTTTGAAGTGGCTCTTAGACAAATTGTTTTGGATATAGAATTCTCCTAATATTCCAATCTCGTTCCATTAGCTATGAATTTCGCAACCGTAGACTAGTGGACATTAACGATTCCCAAATATACAACCATGAAGTGGAATGACCAATTTAAAATCGATCCCTGTATAATTGTCTCTTTGATATCTTTGATCTATGTCTTTGTCTCTCTCACTCACATACACACAATGTGAAACCACTAGGAGGTGTGGGTGTTAGGCCTAAGCCTTGGAAACCACCTTCCAAAGTTAAAAAGAGTGGTTTTGGTGTGTCTATAAAGAAAGCCCAATAGATCTCCTCCTTCCCAACATTGTAGGACTTCATACATAGCTCTCTCACTTCTCTCTCTCCCAACTCCGAGTAGTAGAGTAACAACAAGGGAATACACACTACTTTTAGCCCCCCTCCCCCTCCCAAATCAATTCCTCTTGGTTTGCCCATATCTTGATGTTTCCCAATAATCTATCTTCTTCCATGAATGTGAGGGTGTTGGGCAATGGCTCACAAGTTGTGGCCCTTGCACATGGCTTTGGTTGCACACAATCCTTGTGGGACTCTACACTCCCTTCCCTCCTCACCTTCAATGGAGGCTCTCTAAAGGTAATCTTATGGGATTGGCCTGGCTCCTCCTCCTCCTTCCAATGTGATGACAATAATGACAACATTACCAATGGCAATAGGCCTACTTGTGGTTACAATGGAGGAGATCAAGACATTGATGTGTTCCATGGTTTCGCGGACATCCTTGTGCGCTTGTTGGATGAACTTGTCGTGTCGTCTTGCATCTTCGTGGGCCATTCCATGTCCGCTATGATCGGGTGCCTCGCGGCCCTCTCGCATCCCCATCGCTTCTCTAAACTCGTGCTCATCTGTGCTTCCCCGAGGTCAATATAATTCTCCAATCCCATCCAAATGAAAAATAAGTTTTTACCCCATCCCTTGCAATGATATATATACCCTCAAGTTTTTTTTGTTTATTTTGCCGCAGAATGCCCTCGATTCTTTCTTTGTTTCCCGTAAAAATGATCACGAGTTTTCGTTTAATTCCAAGTAAAATGCCTGCTCCTCTCAAGGAGCACTTATTATGGTGCAACTTGAAGCAATTATGTGGTCCAAGTCCTTGCCATATGGTCCCATAGTATTAAACGCACCTTATTTTTGGATCATTCCAACACTTGGGCAAAACTATCATAGGGGACCAATTTCTATGCATGGTATGGAATCCCTCTACTTGTCCTCGATTTGTATCGAATTATGTTGTTGTTCTTCTTCCATTGTTGGCATTGGGACAAGACTAGATTTGGTAGGATACATGAGCCTTTGGAAATCGATCAACTTGTGCAAGAATAAATCGATGGAAAACTTGAATTTGTAGTACATATATATATGTCCATGAGTAGTCAGCAAGGTTCCAACAAGAATTCAGCACATAAGAATGAAAGGTTTCCATGGAAGCCGAGTGTGCTCGCTGACACACTAGATCTAAGCCCATTAGCATGTCAATTGTCCTTTAACCTGATTGATGGGGTACATAAGTCATCAGATCCATAGAACTTTATGCAATTAATATTTTAATGGATGGAATGATCTTAATTACTTGCAATGTTATTAGGGAATAATGGTTGAGAATTAACACCAATTCTCACACATAAACCAACAACTTGCTGGTACTCTTCAATCAAACTGTGAAGGAAGCCAGTGCATAAGTCCTTTTAAGAACCCACATAAACACACTCTTTAGGGTTTTTGTGTTAAGACAAGACAACATGGCTGACCCTCTAATTAGAGCAAGATAATAATTTAAGATATTCCCTTACCTTAGTAATAGCTTGTGTTGGTTGATATGTAAAGCATTACCCCCATACATACACCCCCATATATATTTCTGTATATATGTATTATGTATATGTATAAATACATATACATATACATACACACACACACACACACACATACACATGTATATGTATAAGTACATATACATATACATATACACATATGTACATGTATATATACATATGCGAGATGTTCTCATTAGTGAATTGACGACGACAAACGGTTTTTTCGCATTTTTGTAGGTATTTACGGGACGGAGATTACTATGGAGGATTCGAGCAAGAGGAGTTGGAGCACTTGTTCGAGGCGATGGCGGCAGATTACAAAGGGTGGGCAGCGGGGTTCGCGAGGGCGGTGGCGGGGGACACGGCGCAGCCCAAGGCAGTGGAGAGGTTTCGGAAGACTCTTGCTGGGATGCGGCCTGGGACGGCCATTGGGATGGCGAGGTCTATCTTCAGGTCCGACTTCCGGAGCTCGGTGTCGGCCCTCGTAGCTAATGAGGATTCCCCACCATTGAACCTCCTCCAGACAAGCAAGGACCTCGCGGTTCCGATGGCCGTCACGGACTACATGCGCCGGGAGCTCGGCGAGAAAGGATCGGTGGAGGTGCTCCAAATTGATGGCCACATACCTCAAGTCACTAGCCCTGATGTGTTTACCAAGGCCTTACTTAGTCACCTTGGCTGAACTTTGTTTGACTTAGTGTCAAGCTTTGGTGATTGTTTCTAAGGTAAAACAATGCTATGAATTTAGGCCATCCCTACACACCATTCTCCTCCTTTTTGGTTTGACCTTCTGACTTTCTTCCTTATTTTTTTCTTTTTCTTTATACACACACACATCTTTGCCATCATTCCGCCCCCCCAAACTTAGATAACTACATGCTTGCATGCCACATTTGGTACCCTTTTGTAATGTTTTATGTATAAATGAAGTCATTCATGCTGAACCTTAATGATGCGATCGATTGATCCAAACCACCCTTATAAGCTTCGAAAACGAGCCGTTTGCCATGTTAATTATATGAAAGGATATTGTTTAAAACACGATGAGTTTTCATGCTGAAAAGTTTAAGATTGACCAACCAAGTTTTAATAGACGTAAGTCGACCTGAGTGCCTCACTACCATTAAAAAAAACTTAGCAATCAAAATATGTTGGAAATTATACAATAATCACAAAGGAAAAGTTGGTTTAGTTTCAAATGCATGTTGTGTAAGTATGTAAGAAATCAAGCAATAACACAAGAAAGATAGAACGAAGATAACAGAGAGAGAAAGATCAAGAAATTAATTGTTGTATTGCTCTCATATCATGAATGGTGATTACAATGTGTATATATAATGAGAGATGGTAGTTACAAAACGTTTTCATAAGACAAGTGTATTTTAGGAATATTTATTTCTTACTTTAATTATCATAATATGGTTTATTTTGGGAAAAGTACCAGGATACCCCTTGAAGTTCATCTATTTACCAGAATGCCCCTGGAAGTTCCAAGTTTACCAAACTACCCCTATGTCCAAAAAATTACACTTTATAAAGTAATTACACAATCAAATCTTTGGTAAATAGGGCTAGTTCGGGTCCATTTCTTCCATCTTTGGTAAATAGACCTTGTAGATTTGAGTGTATAATTACTTTATAAAGTGTTATTTTTTGGACATAGGGATAGTTTGGTAAATTTGGAACTTCCAGGGGCATTCTGGTAAATAGACGAACTTCCAGGGGTATCCTGGTACTTTTCCCTTTTATTTTCTCCTAATATTATTCTTTATTTTATTTTCTCTTGGGCATTTTTTAAAGATGTATGTCATATGGCCCAAGAGTGCAAAAACTAACCTGTCATTTGACATACAAATTTTAATAATGATAGTTCTATATGATGCTTCATTGTTAATACATTTCATTATTATAGAAAGTGCACAAATAAACATTACTACCTCACAAAGATAATGAAATACATAAAATTAATATCATATTAATGTTTTTACTAATAAGTATAAAAAAAAAGGTTAGTAAAAATTTAATTTTAACTTAAAATTTTATGTAAGTAAAAAATTTAGTTTTAACTTAAAACTTAAAACATTAAAATCAAACCTAGAGTTATACACTCTTAAAGTACAGTAACCATTCGGTTAAGTACGTGTCCAATTAAGTTTGTCATTCTATTAAATGCGCCTTTTATAGATGTCAAATTCCTGTTCAAAAAAATTACATTGTTTTGTAAAAAAATACATTGAACCAAATTGAAACTATGTTCCAATAATTCAAAAAACAATAAAATCATTAATAAAAATAAGATTTCTAAGTTCTTTCGCAATTTCATACCAAAATCATGTAAGGTCATGTGCCTACTTTTAAGATTGATTAGAACAATCGCAAAACATCAACAAAAATAAGATTTCTAAGTCTTTCGCTATTTCATACCAAAATCATGTACGGTTATTTGCCTACTTTTAGCGATACGCTTAGAAACAATAGCAGAATTTGCTTCTTGAATAATTCTACGAGCACTCGATACAGCTAATTTCACTTACTTTGCTTTCTCAGAACTTAGATAAGTTGTTGTCATTATCGAGTTGACCATGAGTTCAATATCAACAATATTTTGCAATACTTTAGGAATAATCACATCGTCTTCCTTTAAGCATCCATGCATATCTTGCATCTCAATAAACTCAGAATCTGAATCATTTTTCATCATCTACAAGTGGTTCATTAGTGTTGGATGCTTGCGTTAAAGGAGATTTTGATTAAGTTTTTCTGATTCATTTGCATCTGCATTGACACATTCCATGATTTCCTCTCGAATTTCTTCTACATTATGTGCATTTTCAAGCAAACTGTAGTTACATAACAAAGCAACAAGATCCTACGTGATCTCATTCCAAGCAATAACAATGAGATTGGCAACATCTAGCAAATGTGCCGACTTTCCAAAAGCTAAACCAACAGAACCTCTTCTCATTCGTTTAGCTACATCCTCCAAACGAATCTTAACATTTTCTAGACTATCATGATATGTCAAAATTTCTCTTATCAAATGATATTTGTACCTCTTTTTCAAAGCTGCAATAATTCCCATATCCATTGGTTGCTTCCATGATGTAGCATTTGATGGGAAAAAAATCACTTTGATAGCATCACACTCAAATGCTTCGGCATGTCCAGGAGCATTATTATCAATCCAAGCATTTTTTTGTGCTAAATAAGGTAATGGCCAAGAATTTCCAACAATACAAGAAGGTTCCTTAGCCTTTCCAATCATTGTAATAGGATTTCAGTTCCAGTCGCATTACAACAAACAACTAAGGTAACTCTATTTAACAATTTTTTCTTACCCTGAATTGTTGTAGGATCTTCATTGTGTATCTTGGAACTAATCGAAAAAACAAGCCTGTTTCATCCATATTGTAAACACAATGAGGATCATACTTGTTGACTATAGCATAGAGCCTTTCCAAAGAAGCAAACAATTGAGGGCCATTTCGATCAACTGCCCCTCCTTCGCCATACAAACTAATAGTATTCAAACATTGGCGATGATGAAATTTCCTAAACCAACCCCAAGTTGCTTTGAAATCATCATCACAAATATTTATTTGTGTAGCCAATCGTCGAGCCTTCTCCATAATAACTGATGGAGGCAATGCAATTGACAAGCATACAAGCGTTCTTCTAATTCAGGATATTTCCCTTTAGATCCCCGAAAAGTTGTTTTCCTTGTATTATGATCTTTTAATTGGACATGCATTCGTACCTCATCCTTCTTCTTGATCAAACTTCTAATTGCACCTTCACTCACACCGAATTTTCTACCTATTTTGCGAAGAGAAGGAGATGATGTTTGTTCCACTATCTCCAAAATTTGTAGCCTTTGTTCATCATTCAAACGAGGTCCAACACCTCGCTTGCGGGTTGAATTCATCTTTGTAATAAAGCTAATTAGCTAATTTCACATTGACTTATCTATTCCTTTTTAATTCCCCCAAACCCTCAAACTAAGAAACCCAATATTTGTGAACCTAATTGACATATGGACTCTAATTCAGCCATAAAAACCAGACAAATACATCACATACTCTTTTACGATCAAATATTTTCAAATTCACTAAACCCTCGGACTAAGAAACCCTTAATTTGTGGACCTAATCGACATGTGGACTCTAATCCAACCATAAAAACCAGACGAATACATCTCAAACTCTTCTACAATCGATTATTTTCGATTTCCCAAACCTATAATGTATGAATCTAATCACCATATGGACTCTTCCATAATCAATCACATACTATTCCATAATCAATCATTTTCAAATTCCCTAGACATTCGGCCTAAGAAACCCATAATTTATGAACTTAATCACCATATAGAGTTCAATTAAGCAATAAAATCAAGACAAATACATCACATACTCTTCCACAGTCAATAATTTTCGGATTCCCTTAACCCTCGGCCTAAGAAACCCATAATTTGTGAACCTAATCGACATATGGAGTCTAATTCAGCCATAAAAACAAGACAAATACATCGCATACTCTTCCACATTCAATAATTTTCAAATTTCCTTAACCCTCAGACTAAGAAACCCATAATTTATGAACCTAATCGATATATGAAATCTAATTCAGCCATAAAAACAAGACCAATACACCACATACTCTTCCACAATCAATAATTTTTTAATTCCCTAAACCCACAGACTAAGACACCCATTATTTGTAAACCTAATTGACATATGGACTCTCTATTTCGGCCATAAAAACCAAACAAATACATCACAAACTCTTCTACAATCAATTATTTTTCATTTCCCTAAACCTCGATCTAAGAAACCTATAAATTATGAACCTAATCACCATATGGACTCCAATTCAACAATTAAAACAAGACAAATACATCGTTTACTCTTCCATAGTCAATAATTTTCGAATTCCCTAAACCCTTGATCTAAGAAACCCACAATTTATGAACTTAATCACCGTATGAAATCTGATTAAGCAATAAAAACAAGACACATGCATCACATACTCTTCTACAACCAATAATTTTTGAGTTCCCTAAACCCTTGGTCTTAGAAAACCTGGAAAGGCACATAAAATCTATGTACCCGGAGAAGACGATTGGAGCACAAATAGTGTTTTGAGAAGAAATGTGGTGAAGGAATAGTATTCTAAGCAATTGTGCGGGATCAATTAAGGAGCAAACAGGGTGTGATCGGTGGCTGTTGGGGCTACGCTCTCTAAAATGGGCAGAGAAAACAAAATTTGGGGAAAAAAAAATTGTGTGTAAAAAGCCCCAAGTACGTGGCTCGGTTAAATGCACATTTTTTCCCCTCATATCAAAGTGCGCACTAAATCGAATGTTTACTATATGTATTTAATAAAGGTTATTGTTTAAAATTTCAATCAAATTTCAACTAATATTATTAGTAAAGAAATTAAGAATAAATATTTGAGAATATATACCATTATTACATGATAATGATATTATTTTAAGCGTGTTATAAAAAATACATAATTTTTTGGAAAAACAATTATATAGTATCAATATATTATAATACACACTTCATATCTATAATAAGTGATATATGTATATGTATATATAATATATATGACATGGAAAATAGAATTTTAACATGTCATTTGACATGCATAATTTGTAGGGGCCTTTCGCATGAAAAATGCATATTTAAACTTTATATGTCACTTGACAGGCATTTTTATTATGTGTATGTTTTTGACGGGCATGACACTCATCAAATTCCTGCCCTGATCCCCCCTGCCCTGTATCACATGTGCCCAAAGACTCAATGGAAAAGCTTAAAATCTCACCATGTCATAAAATGGAAAATTCACAAAATTAGGCCAATGTCACTTATTTACACTATATTTTTTACCGTAAAATTAACAACTCATGTTTTTTATATTAAACAATATTCAAAATGAGCCATTGATTTAAAAACAATTTAGCTTTATATCATTTGAGTTCTTACAAGCTTATATTATTAACCGTTCATGCCAAAAATACAATCAAGAGTTATTCCTCTCATAAGAATCATTACTATAGAGCCTAGTATACAATGGTGATTCATCCTCTTTATTAGAGATCTAGGTACTAAAGTAAGCTTAAAATTTTAAGGATAAACTAATGATAGATAGAAAGGAGAAAGAGAAAGAAGGGTGCTGATCCACCCGACCACCCCCGAGCGAAGGGATCGAGACGGACTCGAGCCTTGATTGGCGTCCCATACCACCACCGTGGCGTCGAGTTGTACTTGGTGCTGGCGCGCTCGCTACAAGAGTTGACCCACCACAAGAGCAGAGTCTCGATGTAGTCAAAAGATGATCCAATGAGGGTAGCTAGGCCTCTTATTTATAGCGATACCCAAGGCCCCCAGGCAAGTTCACACTTGACCTAATGGGTTGTCTCAATCCCGAGGATTAAAAGTAATCCTCCCCTTCTTTACACTCTCGTTTAACCCTCACACTTATCCACGTGTATAGAATACTACGGTAAATTCTCACCACGGGATATTAAATGGTCATGCCCATAACATACTCCCCTTCTTTAAAACATTGCACTCTTGCAATGGAAAGTTAGGGAAGTTTGTTCTTAGAGTATTCTCGCGTTCCCATGTGGCATCTTTGATAGATTTGTCAATCCATTTAATTTTTTATTCTCGGATTTCTTTAGTACGTAACTTTTTTCTTTTAACCTTGGGAATTCTTTCTGGTACATGTGGTTTCGAAGATAAATCTTCAGAAGTAACCAAAGTTTCAGTTGTAACTGTGTTGTCGCCAGAACCTAGAAGTTCTTTTAAATGACTCACTTGGAAGACTGGATGAATTCCAACACCATCGGGAAGAGCGAGACGATAGGTTGATGACCCAATGCGTTTGAGGATTGTAAAAGGTCCACAAAACCGTGGGGCTAACTTAGCGCACTTACCCGTAGACAATGTCTTAGAATTGTGAGGTACACGTAAAAATACCTTCTGTCTAGGGTTGAATACACGAGGTTGCCTATGATGGTCGGCATAAAAACGCGCTCTATCTTGAGCCGTTTTTATATTATCTCGTGCAATATGCAACATATCTTGCATATCCCGAAGAAAGTTTTGCGTACTTCGCAACTCATCATGATGTATATTAACATCAATCGGGGCTCGTGGCTGAAAACCATACATCAACATAAAAGGACTATATCCCGTCGATGTATGCTTGGAGTTGTTATAAGCAAACTCCAAAATTGGGAGATAACGTTCCCATTTTGTTGGTTTTGCACCAACGTATGCTCGAAGCATGTCCTCAATAATTTGATTTACTCGTTCTGTCTGTCCATCGGATTGAGGATGATCCGTGAAGCTCATGCTTAACGTAGTTTCTAACTTCTTAAAGACTTGCATCCAGAAGTCACTAGTAAACTTTGGATCTCGATCACTCACGATATCCATCGGTAACCCATAAAAATGAAATAATTCGTCAACGAATTGGTAAGCCAATTCAGGAGCTGTTACCGTGGTTTTAGTAGCAATAAATCTGGCCATTTTAGTTAGTCGATCAACGACAACGCAGATGGCATCATGACCTTTTTGGGTGCGAGGAAGGCTAACAATAAAATCCATGGATATACTTTCCCACTTATTGTTGGGAATATCCAAGGGATGTAAAAGTTCTGCGGCTTTAAGTCGCTCGGCTTTGTTAACCTGACATTGGTGACATTTAGTCACATAGCTATGTATGTCAGGACGCATCTTAGGCCAATAAAATTGAATGGAGATGAGAATGAGTGTACGATGTATTCCAGGGTGCCCTTCTGAGGGTGCATCATGGCATTAAAAAAGAATCCTCTTTTTGACCTCAGGTAAATCTGGAACACAAACCTTCCCATTACGGTAGAGCAAACCGTTAGCAATGTGGAAGTATTCCTTCGAGGATGTGGTGGTGTATGTTCCAGACTCAACTCTTGCCCAGTATTTTGCAAAATAACTGTCATCAGGATACTTTCCTCGAAGGTGATCATAAAGATCTGATGTTATTTCAGTGAAGCTAAGCATGTTAACTTCACGGATGTGACTTAGTGCATCAACGACAGTGTTCATGGAACCTTTACGATATCGTATGGAAAAATCAAAGTCCTGGATGAGATCAGCCCATCGTGCCTTACGACCTTTCAGGTCTTGTTGGTCACAAAAATATTTCAAGGACTCGTGGTCCGTAGTTACCACAAAGCGATTTCCATAAAGATAATGGCGCCATGTTTTGAGCGCATGTATAACTGCAAATAATTCCTTTTCTTGAACGGTATACCGACATTGAGCAGAATCAAGTTTCTTACCCTTGAATGCTATTGGTTTACCAACTTGATACAAGACAACACCTATAGCATAATCACTTGCATCGGTTTCAACCTGAAAAGGTTTTGAAGGATCAGGTAAAAGAAGTGAAGGAGCCTTGCAAACCAGGTCCTTGAGTTCCTTAAAGGCGAGGTCTAGTGTAGCATTCCACACAATAGGTTTTGTAGACTTATGTGTTTGACCTTTTAAAAGATTAGTAAACGACGTCGTCAATTGGGAGTAATTACGAAGAGACTTTCGCAAAAACCCGACAAAACCAAGGAATGATCGAACTTCTCGAATATTCCGAAGAGTGGGCCAAAGCTTGATTTTCTTAATGCGAGATAGATCAATTTCAACTCCTCGTTCGGTTATGAGATGTCCTAGATAAGTAATTGATTTCTTGAAGAACTCACATTTTGAGATCTTCACATAAAACTGTTTGTCACGCAATGTTTGTAAAATGAAGCGGACATGTCTAGCATGTTCTTTTAATGTACGGCTATAAACTAAAATATCATCCAAGAAAATAACGACAAATTTTCCAAGTTGTTCTCGGAAAATGTCATTCATTTCTTGTTGAAAAGTAGCCGGAGCATTGGTCAAACCAAAAGGCATAACCAAAAACTCATAATGGTCATAGCGCGTACGAAATGCCGTTTTAGGAACATTGCCCTCGCTTATACGTATTTGATGGTAGCCAATACGGAGATCAAGTTTCGTAAAATACCGAGCTCCCTGGAGATGGTCAATTAGATCGTTAGCCCGTGGCAATGGATACGAATTCTTGATCGTCACTTTATTCAAGCGTCTGTAATTAATACACATACACCATGTGCCCTCTTTCTTTTTAACCAAGAGAACTGGTGCACCCCATGGAGATTTACTATAACGTATATAACCCATTCATAAATAGTCCTTGAGTTGCTTAGATACCTCATCCTCTTCGATCGACTTAAGCGATAAGGAGGTATACTTATTGGTGCAACACCAGGTACAATATCTATACGATGGTCTATATTACGTTTAGGAGGTAAGCCATCTGGTAGTTCACTCGGAAAAACATCACGAAAATCATTTAAGATTTCATCAAGTTGTTGTTGTTCAAAATATGTTAATTGAATCGAGACATTATCGATATTATAAACGTGAATGTCCGGATCAAGTACACAAGAAAATAGAGTAGAACAAGATAACTCGGATATTGATGGACACGAGGAAACAATTGAGAGGGATTGTTTTTTTACACATTGAATAAAATGAGTACAATCGTTCAGTACAAATGTAATTGAATGATGAACCCAATCAATAGATAAAGAAGAGTTTCTATTATAAAACTAGGGATAACCCAGTATGTATTACATCGGTGGTACAAAGATTCATTACATGGAAGTCTACTTCCTCTATATAAGTATCAATAGAAATTCCTAATGAATGAATCGCCCCGTTGATGTATTGTACTCTTCCATCAGCCAAGTGCACCGTGTAGGTGTGATCACTTACGGTGGGTTGGATTCCCCATATCTGAACCAAACGATCATTCACAAAATTGTGTGAGCTTCCCGAATCAAATAAAAATTGTACGGGAGATCCATTGATATACCCGTTTGCCCGTAGTAAATCATTGGGACCCAATACATAGTGAGGGAAAGAACATTGAAAATTACTTAAATGATGTGTATAGACCTGAAGGACATTAGGAATCTGACCTTTATGGTCTGCAGTTTTAGCTTTGTTGTCGTGCTCTTTCCGTTGGAGCTTTCGACATTGCTCTTTTGTGTGACCCTTCTTTTTGCAGAATACGCAAAAAGGATGTTGTCGCTTACAATCGCGATCTAGAAATTCGTTGGGTGTCTTGCGTTTCCCAACAAATTGCGATTGCTTAGCCTCGGGTGCTTTGTTGGGTTTGTTGTGGTCCTTCTTCGAAGTGTGTTGATAGCGAAAAACTATTTCAACGGCCTCTTCGAAGGATTTTGGATCCTTATCGTGCACTATCCAGTGATAGTCCGAATTGGGGATGCCATTGACAAAACAAGCTATCAACCAATTGTCCCCTTCTAGACCCGATTTTTGGATTTGGGTTCTAGCATGGTGAACATAGTCTTCTAGCGAGGAAAATTTCCTGCTAGAGAGGTTCATTAAAGCTTGTGCTGCCTCGGTTCGAGAGGGAGGTTACAGAAATTGTCCCTTAAAAACCGTGACAAAATTTGTCAAGGTATCGGGCAATTTCCCCATAGTACGGAGCCCACGCCACTAGGCGGCGGCCTTACCCCCGAGTTCTCGGCCGACATATGCAATCTTCGTACTATTTGGCATGGGATAGAGCTCAAAATGAGACTCCCATCGTCCCAGCCATGTGCAGATTGCTTCTTCAGTTCTTTCCTTTTTGTCTCCCGTAAATGGCTCAATGACAAATGATGGTTCACCTTGTCTCTCATCAGGTCTATTAGTCTCACGTTGTAGACTAATGACACGTGCCTCAAGAGCACTCTGAGATTGCCGAAATTCGGTTATCTGTTGAGCGGTGAAACTAAGGTATTGGGTTATTTGTGCCAAATACATCTCAGTGGACATTTGTCTAGGAGGATTCCCTTGAGTTCCTTCCGCTTGAGCGGATGACATCGGGTCGTTAATTTGAGCCATTAAAGATTATTTTTGGAAAAGAAATAGGATAAGGTCAGAGAGATAGTCATAACATCATGTCGTGATGTAATCATATCATGGGCAAACATTAATCGATATCATGATCTCACGTCAATACCCCTCTAGACGTATGAGATGAGGTTCAAGATCAGGTTACTATGGTAACACAAAGGTGTTTTAAAAACCATGGGGGTGACAATTTAATGTCTTTCCCTGATCTCTATATCGATTTTTTCATGGCGGCTCCCCGAGGCTCAACCATGTATGTTCGCGTCATGAGTAGTTTATACACGAAAAAAATGTTAACAATAAACTATGTTTCTTTGCCCACATATGTGGTTTCGGCTCTTTAAGTCCTATTACGAGGACCCCGAGGTGCACTTAGACCTTAAGTCTAAACATGTGTTATAGTCATATGTATGAAGGATGTTGTATGGTCTTGGTCATATTTGAACTCGAGACCTTGAGAACAAATACATTAAACACTTGAGCCAACCAAGTAAGTTGCTCTTCTCGAATGCTTAATGTTTGATGTGTATAAGAGATATGTGAGGCATTTGATCATATATGTTTTTTTTAAAAGAGCATATATGTCAAGGGTCCTTATTTCGCCCTCATTTACCAAAACTATGTTGGTACGTTACCTAACCTCAAGTCTCGTAATTACGATGATAGATAAGTTACTAAAGTAAGCTTAAAATAAGGATAAACTAATGATAGATAGAAAGGAGGAAGAGAAAGAAGGGTGCTGATCCACCCGACCACCCCCGAGCGAAGGGATCGAGATGGACTCGAGCCTCGATCGGCGTCCCATACCACCGCCGTGGCGTCGAGTCGTACCTGATGCTGGCGCGCTCGCTACAAGAGTTGACCCACCACAAGAGTAGAGTCTCGATGTAGTCAAAAGAGGATCCAATGAGGGTAACTAGGCCTCTTATTTATAGCGATGCCCAAGGCCCCCAGGCAAGTTCACACTTGACCTAATGGGTTGTCTCAATCCCGAGGATTAAAAGTAATCCTCCCCTTCTTTACACTCTCGTTTAACCCTCACACTTATCCACGTGTATAGAATACTACGGTAAATTCTCACCACGGGATATTAAATGGTCATGCCCGTAACACTCTTCCTCATCAGATGTACCAATCAAAGCATTGTCTTCATCTAAAAGCAAATGTTGTGACTCCAAATCATGTGTAGAAGATCTGGTTCACCTTCAATCTGAGAAGCCCTTTAGACTTGGCAATTCCTCTTTTATTATGTCTATTGTTGACTTCCTTAAACATCCAACTATTGTCAATGTAAAGTCGTACACAATGATATCCACGTCTTGCAAGTCAAGGGTCGATGTGTTACGAATATTTCTTTTCTACTTTCTATTTCCTCCTGACGTTGGGCATTCCATAATCTCCAATGTATACTTGCCTATAAATGCATTCTTGCTTTTAGTGTTGTACCAATGCACCTTTGTAGACTTTATTTGAGTTTAGTTTTCATGCATCACCACCTCCAATACTTTACCAATCCAGAATTTGTGCCCTAGGTCATTGTTATTTGTAGGTGTGGCAATTAACATCCCAACCTTTATTTCCTACATGTTTCCTTGCCAACGAGCTTCTGCTGCTTTTGTGACCCTCGGTCCCACATAAATGTCTCTTTGTTGTGGATGGAGCAAGTTGTCAAGATCCACATTAGGTCCATGAGGTGTTGTTTGAGAATTAGGCGTGTGTTGTATACACCATGTAAATGGTATTTGCAAGGGCCAAATACCAGGGAAGGAATTATCAATAACTCCTTGTTGATCGCTAAAGAAGATGTCCCACCATGAGGTATCCTGTGGTCCAACATACTTCTTTGCATGATCAATGTGCTTCCTTTTGTCTTGTAAGCCTAGCATCTAGAAGTTCCTTTGTTCATCTACCAAGTCAATGTGCATTTCCATTTTAGTCTCAATCAACATTTGCTTTGCCCCATAAATGGTAGTAGATGGCATATGAAGCAAGAATTGGCAACCACCTTCTGGCTCCCATTGTGGGGAAGATGAATATATAGCTTTGCATGCAACAACGTACAACCACTTATATCATTTTTCTTTATCAAGAATACGTGATTGAAGCTAATATTGTTCAATTGGGTTAACACTTATACATTCCCCTCCCAGCCATATGCTATGTATCTCTTAAAGTCGTATATCACCTTTAAGTGGATCACATTCAGACGTGGTGTATATGGATCACAAATGATGTCAAATAACTTCGGTAATGTGAAAGCATCATATCGAGACAACTACTTGGAGAATGTACTGAACATTCGATCAATATGGTCATGTGTGTGACCAAGCAAAAGGAAGTTAACTTTCACTTTCCTAAACACACCCTGTTTTACCAACATACTCAAATATCCAAAGGCAGTTGAATTCTTGTTCTCCCTAGTAGTGTTCTCCAATTGAATGTAGAGAACAGGGGGCAATGGGTGCCCCCAATTCATTAGAACCCTTTGAATCATAGTAATTGTTAGGTTAGGATCGTTGTGGACATTGGGGTAGGTAATGAAGACGTGAGGTTTAATAGTCCCATTATAAGCCAAACAACCCACCAAGTGCATTTGAACAAGACATTTGTCGTTGACGTCTTTCGGAAGCCGCCTAAGGTGAGGTAGACACGTCTTCTTCTGGTTCATACCATCAATCATTAGACACATATATTGCTCCGAGTACACATGGGGTATTGTTCTATTTGTGCAAACCTCAAGAGCATGTCTAAAGGTGCCAAAACAACAAAGGAGAAGGAAATCAATAAAAAAGTTGTTATAGGCCCATTGAGAAGCGCAAGCATTGGAGCGGAAAAAAGCGCAAGCATTGGAGAAGTTGTTGCAATGTTAGTGAATTGTGTTGACCACAATCTTGTGAACTGACTGTAGGTGACGTATTTATCACTTGACATTAACATATCGGATCTGTAGACATCATATACTTCTCTTCGTGTGTAATTATCTGAAAGGTGCAACCTACCAGTAGTTGGCATTACTTCACAGTTAAGCTTGAAATGGTTCTTCATCCAACCGATTACATTTCTTCTGGATGCAACCTTCATACTTGGAACATCGCCACCATTGTTATTGAGATCACTATTGAGAACTCGTTGTTGCACTCTATGTAATCTCAAGTTGCTAACACATAATGAGATCTTGAATGCAACTCTACAACATTGTAGTCCATAGAAGATATAATACTTGAATGAGCTTGATGTCTGAAAATATGTCCTTCACTATCTGCATGTGTGTCATAAGATAAGTGTGTTGCTCATCACCAATGAGTGAGAAATAGTATTGCCGTACAGACCACAACTTATCCTTTCCAATAATAGACATGCAACCACGTGTGCAATAGTCTTTGCCGACATCTACTTTCAGTTGGTTCTCAAATGTCACGAGGGCAAACCTATCTCAACTATTTCGATGTGGAACCCTCCTAAAATGCATAGGTCTTGCCAATTGGATCTCTTCTACAGATACTTTTGTTGCCTCATTTTGTTCGTTTGCACACGTTTGTTCACCATCAGCAACACTTGTGGTAGTTTGAATGTCATTCTCTTCATACCTGAAATCCTCATTGTAATCTTCTCATCAATCGAGAACTCATGACTTAGAGCGATAGTTGGTGGTGTCCTATCGCAATATTCTTCGACAGAAAAAGGTGAAGCTATTGACATACGATATTATTCCACAGAAAATGGTGAATTATCAGTCATTCTCACACTGTTAGAAGATTCTCTTAAATGACTCACTATTGTTCAAATGAGGTGCTCTAGAGAAATGTATTAAAGCATATAACAAATGACTGAAGGTAAACACAAACATATAAATATATATATAGAATTAATCAAATATCTATTTAAATATATTAGGTCATATATATAAATATTTACATCATAACTTAGATATGAAAGTATAAATATATAACTAAGTATGTAACTATAAAACTATGTATATAACTAACTGTGTGTACTCGTCAACTAGTGATTAACTAACTATGTACCTATCTAACTATATAACTAACTGTGGTCAAGTTTAACTAACCTAACGTTGGTTTTTCTTTTCTATTCACAAAGCATGAGAGACCACTAGCATGAGAGAGAATGAGTGTGAGATAGCTGAGCGTGAGAGAACATGAGCGCAAGAACGACAACAACTCGGTATGCCACAACATCTGAACCAGCAACACAACACAACACATCCAACCATGTCGTCGAAGAAGATGCCTCACACAGATTCCAGGTACACAACCTGAACTGTATAGACATTTTACAATTGCCCCGTATATAGGAATCTTTTATTTATGATACCAATTATCGAGTTGGGGCACATATGTGCCCCAACTTGATACTTGGTATTGAATTGGTGCTAATATGCTAATATGCCCCAATTTGATACTAAGTATCGAATTGGGGCATATTAGCACCAATTCGATACCAAGTATCGAGTTGGGGCACATATGTGCATCAACTCAAGGCATTATTGACAAATAATAGTGGATTTAACAATTAAATCAAAGTTTTTTAGCTTTAGGTTTTGTGTAAGAATTTTGCATTTTTTGGCAAAACTACCGGTTTGAAACCCTTTTAACGTAATTTAATCATAGAATTTTGCCTTTTGTGGCAGAATTGCCTGTTTGAAACCCTTTTAAACGTGATAAACATACAATTTTGCATTTTTTACAATTTTAAAACCCTTTTAAACATAATAAACATAGAATTATTGGTCTATTTTATAACGTAATAAACACTTTTTAGCATTCTTAGTGCCCATTTCTTGAGTCTTTCTATTTTACTACGCCAGTAGCTCTACTGATCCCCAGGATGAGTGCCCGGTAAAGAAAATTAGACTAAAATATCAAAGCTCTCCCATTGACAACTCCAAACTCCTTCCTCTCATGTATACGCAAAAAGGGAAGAAACTATTATTTGATGATGACCTAGTTAGGCAACCATCATACGAAGTGAGTCAAGGGAAAACATTTGCTGCTCATGGGGGGGGGAACCTTGGCCGATAAAGACAACACAGAACACAAGTGGGTCATTTAGTATATCAACTCAAATAAGAAGGTGGTCCTTTTAAATTCTCGTAACAAACGTCAAGGATAGCTAGCCAAGGACGGGCCGTTTAGTTACGGCTTGTTGAGCGACAAGCTCAACCAGACCTGGATCGGCTGAATAAGCCTAAGCCGGATCGGCATCCGGAAGGATGAGCCGGATCGGTGAGCCTGTGAGCTAGGGAGTCGGTTAACCGGATCGAGCAGTAACCGGAAGCCTAGTAGTAGCCTAGACTACTAGGTAGTTAATGTCTTGTAGTTAGTGTCAGACGCTCGTGTGAGCATTGCAGTACATTGTACTTCTGTTAGTCCTCTTAGGACTTGTTGTTGGGAGACAGGTCCCTCCGGATGAGAAGGGAGAAGAACAGTGCCGACGAACAATCTCGGCCGAGGCTGAAATCGGATGAGGAGTACCCGGCTTCGATGAGCCGGATGGTGCAGACCCGGTGTGAACCGGATGAGGAGTACCCGGCTACGGAGAGCCGGATGGTGCAGACCCGGTGTGAACCGGATGAGGAGTACCCGGCTACGGAGAGCCGGATGGTGCAGACCCGGTGTGAACCAGATGAGGAGTACCCGGCTACGGAGAGCTGGATGGTGCAGGCCCGGTGAGAACCGGAGGAAGAGACATATTTGTAAATATGTTTCTGAGAGCCCATCGAGGCTATATTTCTAAATAGCCGAAAAGTCATATTAGTATAAATATGACTTAGGGCAAATATGTGTTAGTGTCGTTGTCATTCTTGTTGGTGCAAGAATAGAGAGTGTGCGTAACTGTACACACAGAGAGAGGGAGAGAGAGAGAGAGAGAGAGAGAGAAAGAGGTCGTTGCCTCTGTTGTAACCGCCGCCTGTGGCGAAGATCTGTGAGCACGAGGTCGTTGCCTCAGTGAACTCACTATTGTACATTCTTACATAGTGACAGTTTGCAGCCTGTGGGCTGCCGTGGTTTTTCCCCTAGTTTGGGGCTTTCCACGTAAACCTCCTGTGTATCTTCCTCTTCTTTGTGTCGTGTTTTATTTCCTGTTTTTCTGTGTATCATTCTAAGCTCGGTTGTGGCCGAGCGTTGCGCATACGGAGCGTTCAGTTCCCGTCACTTGTATAAATAGTGTTGTTGAGCATGTTGAATGTACAGAGAACTATTATTGTTTTGTAATAGAGTTTTTAAACGTTCTACTCTTTCTCTGTCTCTGCTGCGTGTTAATCTCTCTCTCTCTCTCTCTCTCTCTCTCTCTCTCTCTCTCTCTCTGTTGCTACCCAGCTAGGCCGGTTTGTCTGACGCTTTCGCTCATAATCTTTTACATGGTATCAGAGCGCGAGGGTTGAGAACCTCTATAGTCGACGTCAACATCTGGAGACAAACCCTAAGACCCGATAAGAACAGAAAGAGAAGTGATGGACGGAGGGATGGCTAGCTCGCTCCCAGTGGAGAAGCTCAACAGATCCAATTACGCATCTTGGTCATACCAGATGCACCGGTACCTACTTGGGCATGGTTACTGGAGCTATGTCGACGGAACTAACGACACAACTCCTGATGCGGTACACAAGGACTTCCCATTGTGGGAACAAGCGGCAAGCAGAGTGATGTACTGCTTTGCATCCAGTGTCGGAGACCAACTGCTGAGCCATGTTCGAGATGCCAAGACGCCAAAAGAAGCTTGGGGAAACATGAAGAAGGTTTTCGCCACAAGCAGAACGGCCAGGAAGCTGCAGCTCAGGTAGGAGCTCAGCAATGTCCGACAGAAAAATCTGTCTGTGGCCGATTACACGGCCTGAATCAAGGAAATATGTGACTCACTCGCCTCCGTCAATGTGAACATCGAGGAGGAAGATATGGTGCAAGTGTGCCTTGGTGGGCTAGCGTCCAGGTTCGGAGCTTTCCGAACGGCGGTCTGTACAAGGGAGAATACGCCATCATTTTTCAACTTACAGTCGATGCTCCTTGTAGAGGAGAACCACGCCGCCGCGTCAACAAGTGCACTCACTGACATCCAGATGTTTTACACGGAGGCAGATTGGCCTCGTGGGTGTGGTGGATGAGGCGGATCAACTCGCAATGGTAGCGGCAGGCAAGAGTAGGACCGAAGGCACAGAGAACGTGCCGACAGCAATTCCGGACCCTCCACAAGTAGGGGTAGTCAAGGCGGCGCCGAAGGCCGGCAAGCAAAGGCTGACACAGAATGCTGGTATTGTGGTAAAAAGGGCCATAGAGAAAGCGAGTGCTGGAAGAAGCGCGCCGATTCGGACAGATTCGGATCTGGCAAAGCCGGCAAAGAGAACCGACAATACTCGCACTATGCAGAAGGATCGGGAGGATCCAAAACCGGAAAAGCCGGTAAAGGGATAGCCTTGGTGATGAAACATGAGGCTAACTCGATGAAGAAGACCAATTACAAATCGGAGGAAGTGTGGTATGTTGATTCCGGTGCATCGAATCACATGACGAGCCACAAAGAGTGGTTCTCCTTTTTAGAGAAACCGGAACAACTAGGAGTCATCGAAACCGGAGACGACACTCCTCACCCAATCGTGCATGTCGGAGAAGTCCCTTCGAGCGACGTCGGATAGAGGGGGAAGCTGATGAATGTATTACACGTTCTGACTATCACGAAGAACTTGGTGTCAGTCGGTCAGATCGTTGACCAGGGGATGTAGGTGCGGTTTACGCACCTTGGGTGCTTCATCGAGGAAGAGGGCCAGATTATTGAGCAAGGGCACAAAGATGGGAGGATGTTCATCCTCAACACCAATGACGTCGGCACCGATTTGTTTGCCAAAGGACAGAAGATTGAGTCGGATATTGATCTCTGGCACAAGCGGATTGGCCACATCAATTACCAGAGGCTTCAAGACCTGCAAACGAAACAAGTTGTTTTGGGTTTGCCAAAGTTCAGTGGCCGGAAGGTCCAAATATGTGAAGCCTGCCAACTCGGGAGGCAACACCGGCTTCCATTCCCCACCGAATGAAACCGCAACAGTAACAAGCTCGATCTTGTTCATTCGGATGTATGGGGACCGACACAAAATGTTAGTCTTGGTGGGAGTCGATACTTGGTCTCCTTCATTGATGACTACAACTGACACACATGGATCTACCTCATTGAGCGGAAGAGCGAAGTCTTCGAGTGTTTCTGGAACCTGCAAAGCCTGGTTGAACAGGAAATGGAGAGGAAGATCAAGTGCCTACGGTCAGATGGTGGGAAAGAATACTTTTCTGGCCAATTCAACAGTTTTCTGCAGCAAAAAGGAATTAAGAGAGAGTTCTACTACAGATACACACTAGAGCAAAACGGTGTGGCCGAGAGGAAGAACCGGTCGATTGTCGACGCGGCAAGGGCAATGTTGGAGGAGAAGAGCATGCCCCATTTCTACTGGGCTGAGGTGGTCCGGACAGCCATCTATATCCAAAACCGGATTGGTGACAAGGTGTCCACGCATGAGCTATATTTCGGGCGCAAGCCAAATTTGAGTCAGCTTCGGATATTCAGTAGCATTGCATATGTGCATGTACCGGATGAGAAGCGGAGGAAGTTGGATGCAAAGTCGAAGAAATGCATCCTGGTCAGTTACTCGCATGAGCAAAAGGGGTATAAGTGTTACAACCCCTGGACGAAGCAGGTCCGAGTTAGCCGAGATGTTGAGGTTGATAAAACAACATCATGGTACTCTTTACCGGCTCCAACTTCCGACCCCGACCCAATACCAGAAGATGAGGCTAGTGAGCCCGAGGAGGTTTAGGTAGAAGATGAAGACTTTGGCACTCCAAAAGAGAGTCTGATCTCATTCCGGCTAAGTGGACCGAATGAGCGGCTGAGTCGGGATGACCAGTCGGATGAGGAACCGGCGAGTAGTGGAGACTCTGCCGTGCTCTCCCCGTAGAAGGAACCGAGGAGACGGTTCACACGCAGAGAGAAGGGGAAGAGGAGGATGCCGGAATACGAAACCGGCAACGATGAGTCGGATTGGAGTGAATCCGACTCAGGAAAGGATGAAGGCGGAGCTTCGGGAACGAAGTCCGACCTGGACAAGAAGGGTCCCAAACCGGGTAATACCAAGTTACGCCGGTCATCCTGCCTGAAGAACCCCGTTACGCGGTACGGGTACAATGAGTACATGGCGCATCACTATGCATACATGACCAAGGTGGCAGAATTGTGTGCCAAAGAGCTACACAGAAGCGACAAAGTATGCAAATTGGCGTGCCGCTATGGAGGAAGAAATGCGGGCACTTGATGCCAACAACACATGGGACCTAGTTGACCCTCCCCGACACTGTAAACTGATCGGATGTAAGTGGGTGTACAAGGTAAAGTACAATGTCGAAGGTTTGGTTAACTGGTACAAGGCCTGGTTAGTGGTGAAGGGATATGCGCAGACCCACAAAATCAACTATGACGAGACATTCGCTCCGGTAGCGAAGATGACGACGGTTCGTGTGGTGCTAGCAAATGCTGCGACAAGGGGGTGGCATCTTCACCAGATGGACGTGAAGAATGCATTTCTTCAAGGTGATCTTGAAGAAGAGGTCATTATGACCCAACCGCCTGGTTTCCAGTCGGAGATGACCAAGTCGGCGGCATGCTGGCTGAAGAAGTCACTTTATGGCTTGAAGCAAGCCCCCCGAGCTTGGAATGCGAAGATCACGCACGATTGCCTAAGATGGAATTTGCGGCCTCCAGATCTGACTCTTCTTTGTTCATCTGGCAAGGTCCGGACGGTTCGGTTTGCATCTTGCTGTATGTTGATGATCTAGTCATCACCGGATCCGGACTCGATGAAATTAGTTGAGTCAAGTCCCAGTTGTCGGATGCATTTAAAATGAAGGACATGGGGGACCTTCACTATTTCCTTGGGATCGAGGTGATCCGAACCCCCGACGGCATATTTCTCTCACAAAGATACTATGTGTTGAATATGTTGTACAAGTTCGGCATGACGGAATGCCGACCGATCTCCACACCCCTGGACCGGAACCAGAAGCTCTATCCCGACTCCGGACCGGCCTGCGATGAGAAGCGGTTCCGACAAATTGTCGGAAGCCTTATATATTTGACAATCACCCGACCCGACATCAGTTATCCGGTCGGCGTGATCAACCAATATATGCAGAAGCCGACCATGGAGCACCTTCTGTGCGTGCATCAAATTATGCGATATGTGAGTGGCACGAAGGACTGGGGATTGTTATACCAGCATGGTATAATCGAAGAGCTAATTGGCTACACCGATGCCGACTGGGCCGGCGATGCATCAGATCGCCGATCCACCTCTAGCTATATGTTTTCCCTTGGTAGCGCGGCTGTTGCGTGGAGCAGCAAAAAGCAGACAACAGTGGCCCTTTCGAGCACTAAGGTTGAATACCGGGGCGCTACTATTGCCACCTGTGAAGCCATTTGGCTTTGGTGACGGCTGCAAGACCTGTGGATCGAGGTGCCGACCCAGACCCCGATCTACTGCGACAACATAAGCTGCATGCAGCTCACAAAGAACCCCGTATTCCATGCTCACACAAAGCACATAGAAGTGCACTACCAGTTCACGCGTGAGCGTGTCCTGAGGGTGAAGTCGAACTTCGGTATGTTCATACGAGTTGGAAAGTTTCCGACATCTTCACCAAATTGCTCGGATCGGACAAGTTGCAACACTTCACCGAAATGCTTCGTGTTCAGCATCTCGACGTGCCACACTTGAGGGGGAGAACGATTGAAGACACTGGAATAGGCAAAGGCAAAGGAACTGTCGATTGCGCCGATGAGGGAAGAACCGACAAAGGGAGAGACAAGAAGAAGAAAGGAGCCGAGTCGACAAAGGAAGTTCACACATCTGAAAAAATCGGAGCAAGCGGTAGTGGCGGAAGAGTCAGGAAGGACAGAGCCGGCCGGAAGAAGAAGGCCAAGACCTGGACATGATCCGATGTGGTGAAGGGCCTGGAACCGGAAGACGAATCGGGAGTGACTGATTTAGACAAGAGCTGGAATGAATCGGAAACAACTGATTCGGTTCAATAGACGGATTTGGAAGAACCGGATCAATTCAAGGCCAAGAGGACGAGAAGGCAGTGAAAGTTGATGCCAACACGAAGGAATCGGCGAATTGGCAAACGCCGAAGTCACATCAGCGAGGGAGTTGAATTGGGTTTGTTGGGCGGACAAGCAGACCGAGGAGGTCAAGGTGCGCAGAATCAGAAGGGTTGCGGCAAACGGGACCGGATCGGATGAGGAGCGCGAGCGAGGCGGAATGACGCCAGAAGGAGCCGGGTGGAAGGACCTACTGCCATGGAGACTAACACTATGATCCTACCTCAAGTTGAGCTTGAGGGGGAGTGTTGAGCGGCAAGCTCAACCGGACCCGGATCGGCATCCGGAAGGATGAGCCGGTGAGCTAAGGAGCCGGTTAACCGGATCGAGTAGTAACCAGAAGCCTAGTAGAAGCCTAGACTACTATGTAGTTAACGTCTTGTAGTTAGTGTCAGACGCTCGTGTGAGCATTGAAGTCCACTGTACTTCTGTTAATCCTCTTAGGCCTTGTATAAACAGTGCTGTTGAGCACGTTGAATGTACAAAGAACTATTATTGTTTTGTAATAATGTTTTTAAACGTTCTGCTCTTTCTTTGTCTCTACTGCGTCTTTGCTGCGTGTTAATCTCTCTCTCTCTCTCTCTCTGTTGCTACTCGGCTAGGCCGGTTTGTCTGACGCTTTCCCACATAATCTTTTACACGGCCAAATATTGAGATTGGACTATGAAGACCCCGACTCCCTGAACCTAATTCTTCTAGTCAATTGCTTGAAGGGAGTTCACAAGATGTTTGTGTCTGAAGACCTATTAGTGAAGGACTCATGCGATCCCGAATATTTTAGATTAGCAATTGGGTAGTCCGATAATTTGATCACAACACTTCGGCCATACATACAAGGACATGTTTCATTAAAAGACCGCTCACCCTCGCCGATTAAGGCCACACCCAAAAAGATGCCAGTGCAGTCAAGGCCCGCCAAAAAGGAAGTGACCAAATTATCCGAGTCATCGTTGTCAAGTTCAATGAATGACGAAGAGACGAGAACAACACCAAGGGCAGAGTTGTCATCTGGTGTTCTTTCATCTGAACAGAATAAAATTAGGAGAGAGATAATACAGAAAAAGCTAGCGCGGAAAGGCCAGGTCTTTAACCTTCCCATTACTCACATCCATCACCCACATGTCGATGAGAAGTTTGGACGTTGACCATTGGAGATTAGAGAGCCTCACAAACTGCATGTTCAGAACCTCAAAACGAAAATGAAGTTTAATCCCCATGCAACAATGGTACCATTCATCGTAATGGTTGATCTTGATGAGTGTTCATGTTTAGAAGAGTTTGATGTACGAAAACACGACCAATATAATTATTATGTCATTGGGGGATCACACTTGGTAGAAGCAAGAAGGTAGTTAGTAAGAGAACATTTCACAACATACTTCTTTAAGTATGTTGAATGTAAAATTTACGTGTCCCTTACAACAGACGAGGTGAAGTTAGTGGCATGGGACCATAACAACGACAACGACTACCGCTGAAAGATGTCTCTGATCGAGCGCATCCGATTTTTTCACCATGAATACTTAGACGTCAAGCAAAGAGTTGGACCAAAGTTGTTTCCAACCCTTTACCGTCAATGTCTTCATGAGGTTGGGATTATTGTGGACGATGGAGTAAAGTCAGATGGTATTCATAAGTATGAGTTGTAGAGAATAGCGTGGAATATAGCTCGGCCACAACCAAGTAATCAATCACTTCAATGAGAATCAAACACAAAAATGGGAAGTGGAGAGTACACAAAAGGAAGTACACAAGATGTTTACGTGGAAAAACCCAAATAGGGAAAAATTGCGGGAGCCCACGGGCTCCAACTATCACTATAGGAGAAAGGTACAATTAGAGCCTCGGAGGCAACGACCTCGAGCTCTGTATCTTCGCCAACCAGTGGTTACAACAGAGTATCTCTCTGTATCTCACGCTCTCTCTCTATACAACAGTTATACACATACAACAATATGACAACAACTCATCATAGTGATTGCCCTAAGTCATATTTATACTTATATGTAATTAGGGCTATTGACAAATATAGCCTCAATAGGTTTACTCAAAACATATTTACAAATATGTCTTCTCTTCCGGTTCTCACCAGTTCTCCTCCGGTTTCCGGATCTCAGCGGGTCCTCTTTATTCATCACCGGATCCCATCCAGAGGGACCGATTTCCCAACAATCTCCCCCTTCACTCCGGCATGGGATGTCTTGAAAGGCCGATCTGCTTTCGGCATGCGTCCAGCTTGTCGGTTGTCAGGACCTTGGTCAGCATGTCCGACCTGTTCTCATCTGTGTGGATCTTTGTCAGCACAAACTCTTGATCTTCTACTCTCTCCCGGATCTAGTGGTACCTTTGTTGGATATGTTTCATCTGGGAATGGTAGGCCGCGTTCTTTGCAAGGTGGATGGCAATTTGACTGTCGCAGTAGAGACGATATTCCTCATGTTGGATTCCTAGCTCTCCGATGAAGTCCTTCATCCATATTATCTCCTTACCAGCTTCTACAACTGCCATGTATGCCGCCGTCGTGGTTGACAACGCAACCGTCTTCTGCAGCCTCGACTGCCATGAAACAACTCCCCCTGCATAAGTCATGACATATCCGGATGTAGACCGGCTGACATCAGGCGACATATCTGAATCCATGAATCTGTCAAGTTGAGGATTACCGGAGCCGAACAAGAGGCACATACTCGTGGTGCCTTTCAAGTACCAGAGTATCCACTTGACTGCGTTGTCGTGTTATTCTGCACGTGCAGGAGAAACCAAGGTGGAACCACGGGGGCCCTAAACCGGGGAGTAACCGAACGAAGGGAGCAGCGACACAAAACCACGGCCGAGCTGCGCGCACAAATACACAGAGAACTCACAACGAAGATCGAACAACGAATAAGGCTAATATATACTTATGATCAAGATTACAGCCGGCTAGCCTAATGGAGCGTTGACACCAACTCACACAACGCACACAGACAATGCAAGATGGAGCCTCTGTCGGAAACACTTAGGCTTTCCACGAAGTAGAGGCAGCCTGCCCAAAACTTGTAGAGAGCGATGAAAGAAAGAGGAGAAGAGCTCGGTCCCAGTCCGACAACACTTCGTCCTCGACAACGTGATTCCCCCTTCAATCCCTTTTCCTCTCCTTTAATAACCCAAGGGGAGAGGGACGTTATAGTTTGTTACATCGCTTTTATTCTCTATCTTTACGGATAGAGATACTCCTCGATTCCCTACCTAATGAATACTCGCTACCTAGGATATTCACATCGCCGACTTGTACCTAACTATGTACAATACATCAAAACATGTGCCCGCGTGTAAGGGCCGGTTCACACACACTATTTCACTGATTCCTCTTAGGGACGGTTTTCTCCACAACATCTGCCCCCACCTAACTGCGCATCCACCGGTATGCGCCAGAATAGACCTTTGCTAGAGAAGACCGGCCTGCGCTTATCTTTTGTTCTCCGGATCGCCATCCGCTCCAAACCGGTCACCGTCGCTACCCATGTCCTCTGGGTTCGGTTCGTCCTTGTGCCGCTTCTTGAACACCTTGATCCTCTTCCCGGCCACCGGCACAACTATTCTCGTTCCGTCGAGCTTCGCGAGATGGTAGGTGCCGTTGTTGTTGGCGCTTGTCACCGCGTAAGGCCCGAACCACCTCCTCGTAAATTTCCGCATCGCCTTGTGCTGGTTGTTGAGGCTACTGTCGTAGACCAGAACCTAGTCGCCTTCCTCGATTTTCTTTGGTCGTAATCGATGAGTCCGGTCGAGTCGCCTGTTGTTCTTTGTCCTTGCCACGCGCAGCTTCGCCATTGCTCGTTCCATGTCCTCCAGTCTTCGCTCGAGTTGTGGGATTTGCGCCGCTAACAACTCCTCCTGGCTCATCTCGTCTCTCCAGTCCACCGCGGCCCATAAGGAGATTGTTCGTTCCATCGGCATGATCGGCTTCTGCCTATACATCAGCTCCGCCGGCATGAACCCGGTTACTAAACTTTGCGTAGTTCGGTCCGCCCACAATGCGTAAGGTAGGAGCCACGGCCAATTCCTGACTTAGCCTTCACATGCCTGTTGTCGCGTTGTTACGTGCGTGCGTGTAGAAAGAGGCGGGATCATTGGGGCCTTGAACCAAGGAGAGAGAGAGAGAGAGAGAGAGAGAGAGAGAGAGAGAGAGAGAGAGAGAGAAGAGAAGAGAAGAGAAGAGAAGAGAAGATTTGCAGATACGCTAAAGGGAAAAGGAAAGAGAAAGAAACGACACACTTAATTATAGTAACAGTCGATTACAATATCTAAAGATTGCAAACTCTGACGAATACAATCGGCAAGGCGGCGATGGACCCGACACGGGGATCCTAGTCACGCACACAGACAGGACACACTCGACTCAAAGAAACAGAAAGGGGAGAGCCTCTCCTTGAAGCACACGGGCTGTCCATGAAGCAGAGGCAGCGAACTCCCGACACCCATAGAGACCGACGTGTCGAGAATCAACTCTCCGATTCGTCTTCACCGTTCGGCCACAACCGAGAAATCACGAATCAATGCAGCAGAAAATAGGTAACACAGAGAAAGACACGATAACACAGGGATTAACGTGGAAAACCCTATACGGGAAAAGCCACGGGAGTGCAAGACTCCAACTATCACTATACGCGGGAATGTACAATGGCGAGCTGCAAGGCGACGACCTTGAGCTCGCTGTCCTCGCCACAGACGGCGGTATTACACAGAGGCGTCGACCTCTTCCTTCCTCCTTCTCTCTCACTCTCTCTCGGCTGCTCTCACTTCGCTCCCTCTTAGTGGAAAACAGAAAATGAGCAACAACAACTTAACTGTTTGCCCTAAGTCATATTTATACACATATGACTTTCGGGCTATTTACAAATATAGCCTCAAGGGCTCTTGGCAAACATATTCACAAATATGTCTCCGCATCCGGATCTCTCTCCGGGTACATTCGTCATCCGGCTCCGTAACCGGGGTCTTCATCATCCGGCTCCGTAGCCGGGGTCTTCATCATCCGGCTCCGTAACCGGGGTCTTCATCATCCGGCTCCGTAACCGGGGTCTTCATCATCCGGCTCCGTAGCCGGGGTCTTCATCATCCGGCTCCGTAACCGCAACCGGACTTGCCGTCATTCATCTCCGGACATCCCATCCGGAGGGACCGAAATCCCAACACGACGATCGGAGGAGAAGAGAGAGCTCGACACTTAGATCTGCAACAACCCCCCCTCTTGCCAACGCGCGATACCCTTTTCTCCTTAGTCAAAACCGCTTTATTCCCTGTCCCTTTCAACAGAGATACGCACAAATCCCCTAATAAATGTGTACTACCTAGTATTTGCATCAGCCGACCTAATTACAAATTATGTACAAAATATCAATTCTCACGTCCACCCGTGTAAGAGCCAGTTCATGCGCCTTTTTCTCCGATTCCGGCCATGGCCGGTTTTCTTCACGACATCCACCCCCACCAAACCGCGCATCCACCGGCATGCGCTAGAGACGGGTAGATACCAAAGAAAACCAGCTTCACTCGTTGCTCTCCGATTCTTCGCCGAACCCGAACCGATCGTCGTCGTCGCTCTCGCTCGCCGGCTCCAGGTCTTCTTCGAACCGCTTCTTGAATGCTTTGATCCTCTTTACGGCCATCGGTACCGCTAACCGTGTCCCGTCGAGTTCTGCTAAGTGGTACATGCCCTTGTTGTTTGCGCTCGTCACCCTGTAGGGCCCGAACCATCTCCTAGCGAACTTTCGCACCGCCTTGTGCTGATTGTCGAGGCTACTGTCGTATACCATTACCCAGTCGCCTTCCTCGATCTTCTTTGGTCGCAACCGGTGTGTCCGGTTGAACCGGGTCTTGTTCCGTTCCCTTGCCGTCCGCAACTTTTCCTTTGCCCGTTTCACGTCCTTTGGCCTCCGCTTGAGTTGCCGAATCTGCGCCACCATCAACTCCTCTCGGCTCATCTCGTCCTTCCAATCTACCGCCGCCCATGAAGAAACTGTCCGTTCCACAGTCATGATCGGCTTCTGTCCGTACATCAGCTCTGCCGGCATAAACCCTGTCACCGAATTGTGCGTAGTTCGGTCCGCCCTCAGTGAGTAACGAAGGAGCCGTGGTCAATTCCCGACCTGCCCTCCGCATGCACACACCAACGCCTTTACGATCGGCTCGTGCCCACGTTCTACCTTCCCGTTCGCCTCCGGATTGTACGCTGTAGTGAGGGAGAGTTTGACCCCTAGCCGGTCGAACAACTCCTCAGCTTCCCGTGCATCCAGCTCTCCCCGATCCGCCACGATCCTCCCGACGCACCCGTACCGATACACTACCTCTTCGATCAGGAACCGGCATACCGCCGCGGTTGTCTTGTTCTGCAGTGCACGGTCTTCCACTTGGTTCCATAAGTCTTCCCGCGCAAGCACCAGGTAACGCATCTATCCTACTCCCATCGGCATCGTCACCAAGTCCACCATCCACTTGAAATGGACCGCAGGCGGGTAAGTCGTGTGTAGCTCGTCCCGATGTCGGACTACGGAGTGCATCTGACAGCTTTCGCAAGTCGTTACGAACTGATACACGTCCTGGTACAGCCCCGACCACCAGTACTTCTCCTTTAGCTTCTCGAATGTGGCCCACGTTCTGCGGTGCCCGGCCCAGGGACTCTCGTGAAATGCTGCCAGTAGTTCCTCCTGTTCTTCTTTCTTTGCCACTACTCGGAGCGGGATGCCGTTTCTTTTCTTTGGGTGCCGCCAGTAGTTCCTGCTGTTCTTCTTTTCTTTGCCACTACTCGGAGCGTGAAATGCACCGATCCTGTAGGAAGAATCGGTACGCCTTCTTCCGTACCCAGCTCGCCTCTTCTCTCGTCCACGCCGCGTCTGGCGTCATCGCCCGTAGGAACCTCCCGATTTGGAGCCACTCCCCGTCGTAGCTGCTTTCGTCAAATTCGTTAAGCGTCGGAGTGTCCCCTTTCCTTGTCGCCACATTAGCCGACCCGAAGAAGTCCTCGCCGACTTCTTCGTCATCCGAAACCATGCCGTCTTCGTCGTTGAACCTTGCTCTCGAAAGCATGTCGGCCATGGCGTTATCCTTTCCGGAGATGTGCCGTATCTCCGGGTTCAGGGACTTAATGTATGTTATCCATCGGAGCATTGCTAGGTCTAGCGTCGCGCATCCGGAAATCATGCCGATTGTTACCTCTGTCCCGATCAGGTAGTCCCTATCGGCCTTGACTGCCGAAACGATACCCCATAGTTCACGCTTGACTTGGGCGTATCCTCGTTGTCGCTCACTCAATACCTTCGCCCCAAACCGGATCGGGAACCGTGCGCCATCCTCGTCCTCCTGGTTGATCACCCACTCGATCCCGGTCGGGCTCGTGTCCACCGTTACGTAGATGGGGACCCCCTTACCGTAAACCGCTTTATGGAGAGTTGGCGCTACCGTAAGCGCCTCCTTTAGTCTCCGGACCAACTTCGTGTGCTCCGTCCTCCACTCAAAGCTACGCCCCTTTTTCGATAGTCCGTAGAGGGGTTCCGTGATGGAAATTAAATCGACACTTTCCAAACTTCACTTCTCGGCCACAACCAAGGAAACACACGAATCGTTGTTGCAGAAAATGGGAAATGCGAAAAATAGAGTGGACACACGATTTATCGTGGAAAACCCTGTACGGGAAAAAACCACGGGAGTACAAGACTCCGAACCAAAAACTATGCACAGAGAAGTATACAATGGCGAGCTGCAAGGCGACGACCTTGAGCTCGCTGTCTTCGCCACAGGCGGCGGAAATACACAGAGGCGTCGACCTCTTCCTCTCTCACGCTCTATCTCTCTCGCGGCTGCTCTCTCTCTTCACTCCTCTTGAATGGAAAAACAGAAAAATGAGAAGCAACATAAAAACTGTTTGCCCTAAGTCATATTTATACACATATGACTTTGGGGCTATTTACAACTATAGCCTCAAGGGCCCTTGGCAAACATATTCACAGATATGTCCCCGCATCCGGATCTCGCTCCAGGTACATTCGTCATCCGGCTCCGAAGCCGGGGTCTTCATCATCCGGTTCCGAAACCGAAACCGGGCTTGTCGGCATTCATCTCCGATATCCGACCATCCCATCCGAAAGGGACCGTAATCCCAACAAACTCCCCCTTCACTTCGGCATGGGATGTCTCTCCAATCCGATCCTCTTCCGGCATGCTTCCAGCTTGTCGGGTGTGAGCACCTTGGTCAGCATATCCGACCCGTTCTCGTCCGTGTGGACCTTCGTCAGCACGAACTCCTTGTCTTCTATCCTTTCCCGGATCCAGTGATATCTTCGCTGGATGTGCTTCGTCCGGGAGTGATAGGCCGCGTTCTTCGCAAGGTGGATTGCACTCTGACTGTCGCAGTAGAGTCGGTACTCCTCCTGTCGGATACCGAGCTCTCTAATGAAGTCCTTCATCCATATTATTTCCTTGCCGGCTTCAACAGCCGCCATGTACTCCGCCTCTGTGGTTGACAACGCAACCGTCTTCTGCAGTCTCGACTGCCATGAAACAGCTCCCCCTGCATACGTCATCACATACCCTGATGTGGACCGGCTGGTATCTGCATCAGCCGACATATCCGAATCGGTGAAGCCGTCGAGTTCGGGCTTACCGGAGCCGAATCGGAGGCACACGTTTGCCGTGCCCTTCAGGTATCGGAGTATCCACTTGGCCGCGTTCCAATGCTGTTTGCCAGGATTGCTCATGTACCGGCTCACCACTCCGACTGCATATCCTATGTCCGGTCTCGTACACACCATGGCGTACATCAAGCTCCCGACGGCTGAGGCATACGGCACTTTCATCATATCCTCCTTTTCAGCCTTTGTCTTGGGACTTTGCTTGTTGGACAGCTTGCAGTTTGCCGGGAGGGTCGATCCGACCGGCCTTGCTTCCGACATGTTGAACCGTTTAAGCACCTTTGTCACGTACTTCTCCTGTGACAGCCACAACTGCTTCTTGCTCCGGTCCCGGATGATGTGCATCCCTAGTATTTGTCTCGCCGGACCCAAGTCCTTCATTGAGAAGGTTCGGTGAAGAGCCTTCTTCAGCATCCGTATCTTGACCTGGTCCCGTCCGACGATCAACATGTCGTCCACGTACAGGAGGAGTATTAGAAAGTCTCCTCCTTCGAACTTCTTCACAAACACGCAGTGGTCGGACTGCATTTTGAGGTACCTTTCGTCGGTCATGAAGGAGTCGAACCTCCGGTACCATTGCCGGGGAGCCTGCTTCAGTCCGTAGAGGCTCTTCTTCAACCGGCATACCAGGTGCTCCTTCCCTTTCTTCTCGAATCCTTCTGGTTGCTGCATGTAGATCTCTTCTTCGAGGTCACTGTGAAGGAATGCCGTCTTCACGTCCATCTGTTCTACCTCGAGGTCCATGCTTGCCGCTATGCTCAACATCGTCCGGATGGAGGTCATCTTCACTACCGGGGCAAATATCTCGTCGAAGTCGACGCCCTTCTTCTGCTGAAACCCCTTCACCACGATCCTGGCTTTGTATCTCGGGGGGTTTCCGGCATCTCCCGGTTTCAGCTTGAACACCCACTTGTTTCGAAGTGCCCGCTTTCCTTTCGGCAACTCCACAAGTTCATATGTGTGGTTCTCATGCAGGGAATCCATCTCGTCCTGCATGGCACTCAACCACCTGCGGCTCTGGGTGTCATGCTTTGCTTCTTCAAAGCTCTCCGGCTCCCCTTCGTCGGTTAGCAGCACGTGCTCTGGTTCCGGAAATCTCCGGGGGGCCCTTCTCTCTCTTAGAGGATATCTCCGTTCCGGAGCTTCGGTAACCGGTTCTTCCGATTCTTCTTCATCCGAATCCATTTCGGGATCGGGGCCGGTTCCGGTATCATTTTCATCTTCTTCGGCCGGTTCTGTTTCTTCACCGTCTTCGGCCGGATCCTCGAGTGCTAACCGGTCCCTTCCCGGTCGGGACTGCTCCTCGTAGAGTTGATCCTCACCGGTCGACTTGGAGCTCTTCATCTTCTTCTCCGACTCCCAGTCGGCGAGTGTCTTGTTCTCCATGAAGATGATATCACGACTCCGGAATATCTTCTTGTCGACCGGGTCCCATACTCGGTAGCCGAACTCGTCATCGCCGTAACCGAGGAATATGCATGGCCGGGTCTTTGGATCTAGCTTTCCTCTCCGGTCCTTTGCCACATGCACGTATGCGAGACACCCGAACACCTTCAGATGCCGGTAGGATACTTCCCTACCGGTCCACACTCTCTGCGGCGTGTCTCCGTCCAAAGGTACTGAGGGTGATCTGTTTATCACGTATGTCGCCGTCGACATCGCCTCAGCCCAAAACCCCTTGGGTAATTCCGCATGCACCAGCATACTCCGGACCCTCTCCATTATGGTCCGATTCATCCTCTCGGCCAGCCCGTTCAGTTCCGGCGTCTTCGGCACAGTAAACTCGAGCCGGATTCCCTTCGAGCGACAGTACTCCGCGAACTGCCCCCGGTATTCCCCTCCGTTATCCGCTCGTATCGCTTTTAGCTTCTTGCCGGATTCTCTTTCCACTCTCGCGTGGAGTTCTTTGAAGACGGACAACACTTGGTCCTTTGTCTTCAACGGTGCCGTCCACAGCTTCCGGCTGTGATCATCAATGAATGTTACGAAGTACTGGGCTCCGCCATGTGACTTCGTTTCTACCTGACACACATCAGTGTGTACCAACTCCAATGGTACACTACGTCTCGTCGGTGGCCTTGAGTGGAAGGAGGCTCGGTTCTGCTTACCGGCCAGGCAATCGGTGCACTTCTCCAGGTGCGCATGCTTCACTGGAATAAGGTTGTCATCTGCAAGCCTCTTCATCCCCTTCTCACTCATGTGGCACAGTCTTTTGTGCCACAGCTCACCGGCAGTGTCGGCTGCCACATTCAGCTCTTCCGGACATAACCGGGCATTCATCAGGTACAGTGTGTTGTCTTTCCGGGCCCGAGCCACTATCAGGCTCCCCTTGCTGAACTTCATTACGCCGTTCCGGATGCTACCTGTGTAGCCTTCATCGTCTAGCCTCCCGGCCGAAATCAGGTTCAATCGGACCTCCGGAACGTGTCGGACATTCTTCAGCAGCATTTTGCATCCGGTCGGGGTTGTCAACCACACGTCTCCTATGCCGGCAATCCGGCACGTACCTTCGTTTCCCATCCGAACACAGCCATGCTCACCGGCTGTGTAGGATGAGAAGTATCTTCTTTCCGGGGTCAGGTGGAACGATGCTCCGGAATCAACCACCCAGGTCGTCTCATCGCCGGCAATGTTTAATTCACCTTCTTCGGTGATAAGCATGATTTCTTCCTCACTTGCCGCGAGTGCCGTCGTTCCTTTCCGGTCCTGCCCTCGCCGATCCGGACCTCTCCGGTCCGTGGCTCCCCGGTATGCACCGTTTCTCTCCGGTGACTTCTTCGAATCGGTGTCGTCGGCTCCGTTGTCCTTTCGGTAATGCCGACAATTCTTCCGGAAGTGCCCCGGCTTCCCACAGTGGAAGCATGTGGGTTTTCCTCTTGACTGTGACCGGGTCCCCGACTTCTCCCGTCTTTGCGGACTCTGGTTCCATTGTCTTCCCCGTTCCGATTCGGTAAGCAGCGCCTTCGAGTCGGAGGCCGGTTCTTTATCTCTCTGACGCGCTTCTTCGTTCAAAATACTTGTCTTTACCGTTTGTAGGGACAAGTTATCTTCCGTGCAGGAGGTGCTGAGAGTCACCACCAAGTTCTCCCAGCTTTCCGGCAATGTACACATCAGGATGATGGCTTGCATTGCATCCTCCAGCGGGAACTTGATCGCCGCAAGCTGGTTCACGAATCCCATGAACGTGCTTACGTGTTCCACCATAGTCTCGCCGTCCCGGTACTTGAGGTTCACTATCTTCCTCATCAGGGAGGTCCGGTTCAACGCATTCTTCCTCTCGTAGAGGCCCGACAGCTTCCGCCACATCTCATATGCGTTGATGTCGTTCGCCACATGTTGTAGAACGCTCACGTCTACGTATTGCCGAATGGTTGCAACGGCTTTCCGGTTCAGAAGCCTCCATTCCGACTCAAGTACTCCCTTCGGTATTTCCGACCTGTCAATCGGTTCGTACAGGTCCCGAACAATCAGAAGATCCTCCATCTTGATCTTCCAGTCGGCGTAATTCTGCGCATTCAGCACCATCATCCCCGGCTGCCCGCTGCCGCCGCCTTCCATTTTCTGCAGCAACTCGCTCTGATACCAATTGATGGAAATTAAATCGACACTTTCCAAACTTCACTTCTCGGCCACAACCAAGGAAACACACGAATCGTTGTTGCAGAAAATGGGAAATGCGAAAAATAGAGTGGACACACGATTTATCGTGGAAAACCCTGTACGGGAAAAAACCACGGGAGTACAAGACTCCGAACCAAAAACTATGCACAGAGAAGTATACAATGGCGAGCTGCAAGGCGACGACCTTGAGCTCGCTGTCTTCGCCACAGGCGGCGGAAATACACAGAGGCGTCGACCTCTTCCTCTCTCACGCTCTATCTCTCTCGCGGCTGCTCTCTCTCTTCACTCCTCTTGAGTGGAAAAACAGAAAAATGAGAAGCAACATAAAAACTGTTTGCCCTAAGTCATATTTATACACAGATGACTTTGGGGCTATTTACAACTATAGCCTCAAGGGCCCTTGGAAAACATATTCACAGATATGTCCCCGCATCCGGATCTCGCTCCGGGTACATTCGTCATCCGGCTCCGAAGCCGGGGTCTTCATCATCCGGTTCCGAAACCGAAACCGGGCTTGTCGGCATTCATCTCCGATATCCGACCATCCCATCCGAAAGGGACCGTAATCCCAACATTCCGCGACATGTGCGTAATGCGGGATCCAGATGTGGTAGAACGCGCATGCTCCCAAGAATCTGCAGACCCCCGTGACAGAACCACAATCGTTCCTCATCGCAGAGATGGCCTCTACCTTTGCCGGAGACGGTTTCCTATCGTAAGGCCCGCACAGGTGTCCGACCACCAAGATCTCCGACTGCCCGAACGCCGATTTTTCTCTAGAGAAGGTGAGTTGTGCGCTTTCGAGCCTCTGTAGCACCTTCTCGTAGTCATTGATGTGGTTCACGACGAACCTCCGGCATCCGTCTGGCCCGACAATCTCGTCCGCATCATCCACCGGACACCCCTTTATCGGGATGTCGTCCAAGAATGGCATGGTGATGTCCGGGATGCAGTCCCTCAACACCTTGTTCATTGCGTTCACCATATGCGCCACCAAATTCATCCCGCCTTGTGGTAGGGTACACATCCGTACTAGGCCAAGAGGGGTTCACATCGTCGTGATATCCCTGCTCTCCACGGCTAGCTGGAACTGGTCGTACCGAGTATAAGTCACCGGCCAAATAGATCGACCTTCCAGCGAAGGCCTCCGCGAACTCGTCTATGGTCGGTCCGATTCCTGCATTACGGATGGTCACCCTGTTGACCGGTTGCAGGTCCCCGAATGAAGTGCAGCGTGCCGTTCTTCTTCGGCACCGTAAACCACCGATTCGAATACGGGGCACTCGACGGTTCGAGGATGCCCATCTCCACCTTTTGCTTCAGAAGCTCCATCAACTTCGGGATGTGAGCTCTCAGCACTGGAATCGGTTTGAGATTCCACGGTACATGCGGTACCGTGAAGATCACCATCGGTTCGACGATCGTTGGGTCCACGCACCCAATCTCCTCCGGCGAGAACGCGAAGGATTTCCCATGCTTTCCGAGCATTCTTTGAAACCTGTCCTCCTCCGCCGGCAGTAGAAAGCCACCCCCACCAACCTTGAGCTCCCGTAGTGTTATGTGGTGAACCGGTGCCCTATGCCAGCCGGATTCCGTAAGCTTGGGTTCGACGTGACCCCTTTTATCCGCTCCTTGCTGCCCTCCGGCAAGGGTGCTGCGACTGGCCTCACCTTCCGGTCCACAATCTTGTACTTTGTATCCACGCGGGCCGTCAGATCCGACCTGATGCTTTCCCCGAAGTCCGTGATGACTTCGTACATTCCCATCCAACTAACCGGAACGGTCCGGTCTTTTCTAAGGTCTTCACCGATCACCTTTCATAACTCGCCCAAGGTATCGTCAAAAGAGACTGCCTCCACGGCGCCGCTGATTTCTTCGTCGGGGGAGAGGACTCCGCATCCCCTGAGCCGCTCCTCCGCTCGCTTCCTCTCCCGGCCGCTAACGCCGGCTATAGTACAACCTCCATTTTCGGAGAACCAAAACTTCCTACCTACTATACATGTGTGGGGTTCTTCCGGTACGTCTGGACTACCGCGACCCCATGCCTTGATAGCCCTCTCTAAAAATCCCCTTAGCTGTCGCCGTCGAGGGTCTCGCGATTCCTCTCATGGTTCGGACGTACGGTCATGAATTGGACGGAATGCCGACCATCCTGGCTCTTGACGCGTGCGTACACCGAACCGTTGTCTAGCACCTTCGTCTCCATGCATGCTGCCGTAATGTATGGCTCGCCGAGAATCACCGGGTGCGAGGATGTTTCCTACACAAAGAAATGTTGATCTATCTCGACGTCACCGACCTTTATGCGTATATTCGGGCACACACCATGCAACTCCTCCGTAGCACGCGTCGCCGCGCGTATCTTCCACCCATGCTTGGTGTTGATCGGCCATTTACCCCTCTTGTAGAAATCCATGGACATCAGGTTGATTTCGGATCCATGGTCTACTAAGGCCACCACCGGTTCTGGAATGTCGCCGATCCGCACAGGGGTTTCTGTAGTTGCCCTGGCCCAATGCGGCTTCGCGTAGTGGCCTCCCGCCAGCTCGTCTTCTAGGGCCGTGTCTTCTAAGTGCGTAGTCCGCACCTCCACCGGCTTCTCCAGTTGCGGCTCCGTCGAGAGCCTCTTCCGCTTCACCAAGTCTACGATGGAGTCGTTGAACTCCCTCTTGGCGATTCCCAGCACCTCCCGCACCGACATCTCCACTTTACTGTCGAGGATCCGCTCTTCAAGGACCTTCCGTAGGTCCGTTGCTCTCTTAATTTCGGTGCTCAACCGAAACCCCACCTGCTTCTTCCCATCCGGCGCGCCTGGGTTGCCGGCACCAGTCGGTTTCGGTCCGAACCGGGTCTCGTACCTCTGCCGGGGACCGACCCCTCCGGCCTTCCCTGCCCGTTTACCTTCCACCAGAACCTCGTAGTTCTGGCAAGCGGCTTCTACGAAGCCCATTTTCTCTTCCACCGGAACGTCCCATCCGGTGACCACCTGGACCCGTTGTTTTGCGCGGTCCGCCTCTTCCTTCTTCAGCCGAACTCCGGAGGCCTTTGCCTTCCGGGTCTCATCACCCCCGACCCAAATTCCCGCTGACACTGAGTAGTTAACGGCTTCTACATGCCGTGCTGCGGCCTCCTCCATCAACCTCTTCATTCCGTCGCGCCCCGTATTCAGTTCTAGGGCTCTCCGGGTCTCGCTCGTGTGCACCCGCCTGTTCCAGAGGTACACCAAGTTGGTCCTGAGTGCGTCGGCGAAATCCGCGCCATCCTTTCCAATGTGACCAATCGCGTCACACCACATACACCGCTGCCCAGCCGGCGGCTTCTGGTCGCGAGGTTGTTCGCCGCTGTCTGTCCGTGCCTGTGTGATCTGCAGGTCACGTACCATCTGTGTCAGCTCCTCCAGAGCCACTCCTCCGGATGGGCCTCTATCCACGTCGTTCGATGTCCACCCCCACTCTAGCCAAATTCGGGTCTCTTCCTTCCTACCGACTGGCACCTATACCAGCTCCTCGAGCCTCCTCGCTGGGACCGGCCCTGACCCCGACGAGCTTTCAGCGCTCCAAAAACGCCGCTTGTCGAAATGGCTGCAGACCCGTTTTACCACGGCCCAGTCTGTCGTGAGCCCTTTGTCCATTTCCAATAGGGGACCCACCTTTTCCTTGTCGAGCGCGTCCACCAACTTAACAAATAGTAGTACTCGACTTGTTTCGAGCACGGTCCGGTCTAGCGTCGACAGCCGCGCGAACCGTTTTTCGAACTCTTGGAGGAGCGCCGACGTGTTCCTCCCTTTTCCGGGGCTTTCCACCCATGCCATGAAGTCCCGCCTCGACAGCCGAAGCGAGTCGTCAAACCCGTACTTCTCGAGCAGCTGCAGCTCGAACACCTCCCAAATCTGGCATCCGGCCAGCACCTCGAGCACCTCCGCGTAGATGCTCGGCGTCACCACCCGAGGGAATCCAGACAACCACTTGTCCACCGGGATATCCCTCATGATCATTTCGGCCCAGTAAGCCTCCAAATAACTTGTGGCGTCTTTCCCTCCGAACCGGCCTATAGTGCCGACGATCGATTCAATGGCTCTGTCGAGGGTACCCGTCTCCTCACGAGCGCTTACCAACCGATCGACGGCTACCGCCATTGCCTCCGCTAGCTCCAATCCCCTCATCTTTTGACTCCTTTGCCGCCTTTTCACGTCGGGTTCACCAATGATGTCGCGTTGTTACGCGTGTGCGTGTAGAAAGAGGCGGGACCACGGGGCCTTGAACCGAGGAGAGAGAGAGAGAGAGAGAAGAGAAGAGAAGAGAAGAGAAGAGAAGAGAAGATTTGTAGATACGCCAAAGGGAGAAGGAAAGAGAAAGAAACAACACACTTAATTACAGTAATAGTCAATTACAATATCTAGAGATTGCAAACTCTGACGAATACAACCGGCAAGGCGGCGATGGACCCGACACAAGGATCCTACTCACGCACACAGACAGGACACACTCGACTCAAAGAAACAGAAAGGGGAGAGCCTCTGCTGGAAGCACACGGACTGTCCACGAAGCAGAGGCAGCGAACTCCCGACACCCACAGAGACCGACGATCGGAGGAGAAGAGAGAGCTCAACACTCAGATCTACAACATCCCCCCCTCTTGCCAACGCATGATACCCTTTTGTTGAGAGACAAGCTCAACATCGGCCGGATCGGCTGAAGAAGCCGAGGACAGGATCGGTTAGGCCGAATGTGTAAACCGGTACGCAGACCGGTGCGTAGGTAGGGCCGGATCGGTGCGTAAACCGGGAGGCCGTTAGGGAAGATATTCCATGAGGAATATATTTGGGAGTTAGTGTAGGAGCTCTTAATGAGCATTGAAGTATTGTCAGTACTTCGGTCAGTCCTTCTAGGACTTGTATAAAAGTGTTCATTGAACACACACATGTACACAGTGTAGTGAATAGAGATAGAGTACCTTTTTGAATATAGTTCTTGTTTTTCTCTCTCTCTCACTCTCTCTGTCTCTCCCGCGTATACTGCGTAAGCTCAAGCTCTCCATTAAACCCGAGTCTTTCTTCCTTCTGTTCGGTCTTCATACCTGCTTCCGCATGCTACTTTTACATGGTATCAGAGCGCGAGTGTGGTGAATAGAGATTTAGTACTGCTGTTGAATATAGTTCTTGTTTTTTCCTCTCTCACTCTCTTTGTCTCTCCCGCGTATACTGCGTAAGCTCAAGCTCTCCATTAAACCTGAGTTTTCTTCCTTCTGTTCCGTCTTCATACTTGCTTCTGCACGTTACTTTTTACATGGTATAAGAGCTCGAGGGTTGAGAACCTCTCTGCAGCCGACACAACTTTACGAAGAAGAACAAGAAGAATGATGGATAGAGGCATGGCGAGCTCGCTTCCAACAGAGAAGCTCAACAGAACCAACTACGTGTCTTGGTCTTACAAGATGCACCAATACCTGCTCGGACACGACTACTGGAGTTATGTTGAAGGAGCTAATGACGCAGCACCCGAATCGACACACAGAGACTTCCCGTCGTGGGAGAAATCGGCGAGCAGGGTATTATACTGCTTTGCGTCGTGTGTGGGCGAACAACTATTGAGCTATGTTCGGGATGCAAAGACGCCGAAGGGTGCGTGGGAAAATCTGAAGAAGATTTTCGCCGCGAGCACCACAGCCAGGAAGCTTCAGCTCCGACAGGAGTTGAGCAACCTACAACAACGCGACTTGTTAGTGGTGGACTATACCTCGAAGATCAAGGATATCTGCGACTCCCTCGCCTCCATAGAGGTGAACATCGAGGAGAGCGAGATGGTCCAGATCTGTCTCGGAGGTTTGGCGTCGAAGTTCGGAGCGTTCTGAACGGCTGTGTGTACCCGGGAGAATACGCCGTCCTTTTTCGACTTACAATCAATGCTCCTGGTAGAGGAGAACCATGCGGGTGCGTCTACAAGCACGCACACCGACAACAGAATGCTGTACACGGAGGGAGATAGGCCCCGTGGACGTGGAGGACGAGGCGAGTCGGCGCGCAATGGAGGCGGCCGACGAGATCAAGGAAGAAGGCACCGAAGTGATGTCGACAGCAACTCCGAACCCTCCGGAAACAGGGTGAGTCGAAGCGATGAGAACCGGCAAGGGAAGGCCATCGCGGAGTGCTGGTACTGCGGCAAGAAAGGCCACAGGGAAAGTGAGTGCTGGAAGAAGCGCGCCGATTCGGAGAGAACCGGTTCCGGAAACGGCTCCGGACATACCGACAAGGGAAATCGGCAGCGATCGCACTACGCCGAAGACTCCGGGAGAGCCGGAGAAGGGTCTGTCTTCGTGACGAGACATGAAGCAAACTCAATGAAACGGACCACCCCGAGATCGGACGAGGTGTGGTACGTAGACTCCGGCGCGTCAAACCACATGACGAGCCATAAGGAGTGGTTCTCGTACCTTGAAAAACAGATACAACCTGGAGTAGTCGCAACTGGAGACGACACTCCGCATCCGATCGGGAATGTCGGAGAAGTTCCCCTTAGCCATGTCGGGCAGAAAGGGAAGCTCATGAACGTATTGCACGTTCTGACAATCACAAAGAACTTTGTCTCGGTCGGACAGATCGTCGACCAAGGGATGGAGGTTCGGTTTACACACCTCGGGTGCTTCATTGAGGAAGAAGGCCGTGTGATTGCGTAACGGCGCAGAGACGGGAGGATGTTCATCCTCGATTCCACTGACGGCGGCACCGCAATGTTCGCGAAGGGACAAAAATCCGAGTCGGACATCGACTTGTGGCACAAGCGGATAGGCCACGTCAACTACCAACGGCTTCAAGATCTACAATCGAAACAGGTAGTGTTCGGATTGCCCAAATTTTGTGGCCGAAAGGCACAAATTTGTGAAGCCTGCCAGCTCGGGAAGCAACTAGGGATCGGCAACGGCTCGGCTCAAGCCTAAACCGTTTGTCTTAGCCGGCTTGAAAACGGCTTGGCGGCTCGGCTCGGCTCGGTTTAGGCTTGAGCCTGCCTTAACGGTTTGAGCTCGGCTCGGCTTGGCTTGAGCCTCGCCAAACCGGCTCAAGCCGGCTAAGCCGTTTAAGCCGTTTAAGTGATGAGAGAGAGAGAGAGAGAGCGAGAGAGAGCGAGAGAGAGAGAGAGAGAGACAGACAGACAGACAGAGAGAGATAGAGAGAGGTCAGCTCAGAGCTGCACTCTGAATAGTAGATACTACAAAGTGGAAGACGAGAACCTGCTGTTGCCGCCTGCGTGCATTTGTCACTACAGTCTACAATGTAGACATATACGAAGTAAGATTCACAATAAAATTATACACATATATGAATAATGGTATAGTCAAATACTTTACCTCATATGACATACATTGTGGCACAATGTAATAACTCACGATTAGAGTAGGATATTTTTATTGTTGGAAAAGATAGGATGAGCTTTTTACTAGCAATCATCTACATAAAGGAAATAGGTTTTTACCATATTCATAATCATCTACATAAAGGAAATAGGTTTTTACCATATTCATAATCATCTACATAAAGGAAATAGGTTTTTACTTGGTTACATATGAATATGAATAGGTTTTTACCATATTCATAATCATCTACATAAAGGAAATAGGTTTTTACTTGGTTACATATGAATATGAATAGGTTTTTACCATATTCATAATCATCTACATAAAGGAAATAGGTTTTTACTTGGTTACATATGAATATGAATAGGTTTTTACCATATTCATATTCATATGTAACCAAGTAAATCTAATAATCCATAATGGATTTTAAGTTCACTTATTGATATAACAACATTTTATTGTCAGGCACACACACCCACCATTATCTCTTTTGCTGACCAACTCAATCAACACACATACATTTATATGGAGTCGGCAACATCAATATCAGCCCCTAGAGGCAAAACAAAGGCAAGAAAAAGAACATCATGGACTGAGCAACACATGATCTCTAGTTAAGTTTTCCTTTGCATTAGTTAAATTTTATGTTTTCTTGTTGTTCTTCTCTAGGCCTTGTTATCATTCTTCATTTGGATTGTTCAATGATAAATTGTAGTGGAATTCTGTTATGAAGTTGAATGATAAATTGTAACAATATTGTGTTATGAAGTTCACAAACCGGTTTACAAACCGGTTTACAAACCGGTTTACAAACCGTTTACCAAGCCGGTTCATAAACCGGTTTAGCCCAAACCGGTTTAGGGTTCGGTTCGGTTCGGTTCGGTTTAGGTTTGAAAATCCCTAAACGGTTTAGGCTTAGCCGGTTTGGCTTGGATAAGGCCAAACCGGCTAAGCCTAAACCGAACCGTTGCCGATCCCTAGAAGCAACACCGACTTCCTTTCACCAACGAGCGAAACCGGAGCCGGAACAAGCTCGACCTTATACACTCCGATGTATGGGGGCCGGCACAAAACGTTAGTCTTGGCGGGAGCCGATATTTCGTCTCCTTCATCGACGACCACACGTGGCACACGTGGATCTACCTCATTGAGAGGAAGAGCGAAGTCTTTGACTGTTTCCGAGACCTCAAAGGGTTCGTGGAAACAGAAATGGGACAAAAGATCAAGTGCCTGCGGTCGGATGGCGGGAAAGAGTACTTTTCTGGTCAATTCAACGGTTATCTAAAACAAATGGGAATTCGGCGCGAATTCAGTTGTAGATACACGCCGGAGCAGAACGGCGTGGCCGAGAGGAAGAATCGGTCAGTTGTGGAAGTGGCATGAGCAATGTTGGAGGAGAAGAGCTTGCCCAAGTTCTACTGGGCCGAGGCGGTAAGGACCGCGGTATACATCCAGAACCGGATCGGAGACACAATGTCGGCGCACGAACTATATTTCGGAACAAAGCCGAACTTGTGACACTTGAGGGTGTTCAGTAGCATTGCGTATGTGCATGTACCGAAGGAGAAAAGGAGGAAGATGGACGCAAAGGCCGAGAAATGCATCTTGGTCGGTTACTCGGACGAGCAGAAGGGTTATAAGTGCTATAACCCTCGCACCAAACAAGCGCGTGTTAGCCGTGACGTTGTGTTTGACGAGTCCGCGTCCTGGTATTCAGCCCCTGACTCCGAACCCCGAATCCAAGCCGAGTCCTGACGATGAGGTCAGCGTGGCCGAGATGCCTCCGGATGAGCCCGAAATCGAGACCCGCAAAGAGAGTCCGATTTCACTCTGTTTAAGTGGACTGATTAGACGATTGAGTCGGCACGATCAGTCCGATGAAGAGCCGGCGAGTAGTGGAGACTCGGCCGTGCATTCCCCGCGCAGGAAGTCGAGGAGACGGCTTGCGCGCAAAGAGAAAGGGAAGAAGAAGGTATCGGATTTCGGCACGGATAGGAACGAGTCAGACTGACGTGAGTCAGACTCCAAGGGAACCTGTGACGGGTCTTTAAAGGTGAAGTCCGCGTCGAACGAGAAGGCCTCCACATCGGCTAATGTGAGATTACGCCGATCTACCCGCCAGAAGAACCCTGTTTTGCGGTTCGGATACAACGAGTACATGGCGCATCATTATGCGTACATGACCCGTGTAGCGGAAGTGCGTGAGCCGGAGAGCTACGCAGAAGCGGCTAAAGACGCGAATTGGCGTGCCGCGATGGAGGAAGAGATGCACGCATTGGCGGAGAACGAGACTTGGGACTTGGTTGACGCACCAACAGGGGTAAAACCGATCGGGTGTAGGTGGGTGTACAAGGTCAAGTACAACACCGATGGCTCGGTCAACCGGTACAAGGCTCGACCAGTGGCAAAGGGCTACGCGCAAAAACACGGCATCGACTACGATGAGACATTTGCGCCGGTCGCGAAAATGACGACCGTCCGTGTTTTGCTCGCAGTAGCTGCGGTGAAGGGGTGGCACTTACATCAGATGGATGTAAAGAATGCGTTCCTGCAAGGTGACCTTGAGGAACAGGTGTACATGGTACAACCCCCCGGATTTCACTCTGGAACGAACTCCTCGGCAGTATGTGGACTGAAGAAGTCCCTTTACGGATTGAAGCAAGCCCCGTGTGCCTGGAACGCAAAGATCACGCAACAACTGCGTCGGATGGGCTTCGTCACGTCACAATCGGACTCTTGCCTGTTCATCCGGAAAGGTCGACTCGGACCGGTTAGTATTTTACTTTATGTTGATGACTTGGTCATCACCGGCGCCGACCTAGGTGAAATCGACCGCGTGAAGCTCCAGCTTGCGGCATTGTTCGACATGAAGGATCTGGGGGACCTTCGTTACCTCCTCGGGATCGAAGTGATCCGTACCCCCGAAGGCATATTGATCAGCCAACGTCATTACGTGCTGAGTATGCTCTTCAAATTCGGGATGGCCGACTGTAAGTCCGTCTCGACTCCTCTGAACAGAACTGTCAAGCTTCGTCCCGCTACGTGAAAGGTATGCGACTCGACGAAGTTCCGACAAATTGTCGGAAGCCTCATATACTTGACCATCACCCGACCCGACCTCAGTTATCCGGTCAGAGTGATCAGTCACTTCATGGCGTGACCTACCGAGGAGCACCTCCAGTGTGTGCAACGCATACTTCGGTATGTCAACGGCACTAAGGACCGGGGACTGCTATATCGGACCGGTGCAACCGCGCAGTTAGTCGGCTACACCGATGCTGATTGGGCTAGTAACCCCGCCGATCGCCGATCCACGTCCGGATACGCGTTCTCCCTCGGGAGTGCCGCGATCGCGTGGAGCAGTAAGAAGCAGTTGACAGTTGCACTGTCAAGCACCGAAGCTGAGTACGGAGGAGCGGCTGTCGCGACATGCGAAGCCATATGGTTGAAGCTGCTACTTAGGGACCTGCCAGAGGAGGTGTCAGATCCGACGACGATCTACTGCGACAACCTCAGCAGCATCTAGCTCGCGAAAAACCCCGTTTTCCACGCACGGACCAAGCACATTGAGGTGCACTACCATTTTGTCCATGAGCGTGTCCTTTCCAGTGAAGTCGAACTTCAATACGGGCCGACGGATCGACAGACTGCCGACATCTTCACTAAGCCTCTTGGTCTGGACAAGTTGCGGCAATTCTCCGGTGCACTCGGATTGCGTCACCTCGACGTGCCAAACTTGAGGGGGGAGAACAGTCCCGAACGACCAAACAAGGCAACAGGAAAGGAGCGGACACCGTGACACCGAGTCGGTTGTCGAGCTTGACTTCGGATCGGCTGAAGAAGCCGAGGGCGGACCCGCGGAAAAGTCCGGAAGCGGACAGAAGGGGAGCAACCGAAGGAGAGAGCCGAAGCCAACCACGCATGGGGAAGATGACACCACCGAGGGCGAGAAGACTGAAGACGAGTTGGAGACAGCCAACTCGGACGAGAGCGAAAACTGATCGGAGGTAGCCGAGTCGGTTCGGATGTTTGATTCAGATACGCTGAATCAACCGAGGCCCAAGCGGAAGAAAAGGCAGCAGGAGAAGCGTCAACACCGCAACAGCAGAAGAGCTGATAAGGGCCACATGAGCAGACAAGCCGACCGGAAGGGTCGAACCGCGCTGTTGTCCCTTTCGGCTCCAGATCGTTTGCGTGAGTCAGGTGGGAACCGCTGAGGTTTTGGACTAGGAGAAAAAAAAATACAAATAAGGCTAGTAAAGAATAGGTATAAAGAGTTATAAGATAAGAATCTTGTGAATCCCACGAGTTTAGTATATTTAGTCAATATTTAGGTAGTAAGAGAGAATTATTTTAGCAAATTCGTGAATCCCACGAATATTTTAGATTGATTGATCATTATAGAAAAATAATCAACTAAATATACTAAACTCGTGGGATTCACAAGATTCTTATCTTATAACTCTTTATACCTATTCTTTACTAGCCTTATTTGTATTTTTCTTTCTCCTAGTCCAAAACCTCAGCGGTTCCCACCCGACTCACGCAAACGATCTGGAGCCGAAAGGCACGACACATTTGGTGAACCCGACGTGAAAGCGGGTGGCAAGGAGATGGAGAATCAACAAGAGGCGATGAGCATAATGATGATGATGATTGAGCGGATGCAACAAGAGCATCGTGCGATGTCAGAGATGAAGTCGGTAGTAGAGCGGCTTGTGCAAAGAAATGGGTAATTCAACGGAAATGATGTGTCACGCTATCTACGTGAATACAAGGCGGAGATGATGCGATGTGGGATACCGGAAGGATTACAAGTGATATCCTTCAGCCAAATAGCCACAGATGGGTTACAAGAGAGAATCTACAAGATACGGTAACAAAACCCAACATGGGGGTCCTTTGAAGAAGCTTTACGAGAGGCATATGACTACGAGAGAAAGAAGAATATGAGATGAGGCTAGTAATGAATAGATTATTAGAAAGAGAGATAGAAATTTCGTGAATCCCACGAGTGTATTGTATTCGATTAATCAATATTTAGATAAGAATATGTATTTAGATTGAAAGAAAGATATAAGAAACTTGTGAATCCCACAAGTATAGATTATATTATTTTTGTGAATCCCACGATTATATTAATTGCTTGGTGTTTTCGGAAATATATCCAATTTCCAAGTATTTCACACACCTATTACATTGTGCTCCCCATCCTTATATAATGATGGGAGAGACTAAGCATAGCTACATGCTTTTTTCTAATATGTTCATGCACACTAAATGTACATGTGATGCTTTTCTAATCCTTGCTTTTATTTGCTAAATATAGTGCTCATGCACGCTAGATGTGCATGAGTCACTTTTTAGTTGCTTGCGTTTTTCTATAAAATATTCACGCACTCTAAAAATGCATGATTTACCTTTATATAAAGGTAGGCGCAAATAAAGGACTTATAGTTATTAAATCTATTTGTAGAACACTAAAGATAAGGTAGCATAATGGTAAAGTTGAGGTTTGGCTACGTGGAGGTACAGGGTTTGAATCCTGTCCTATGCACGTGGTAAGTATTTTGATATTCTTATTTTATTTATTTATATGTAATTAAATCAGTTATATTATTTTTACTTTTTCACGTAATGTACGAAATACACTACGACAGCGCGGAGTCGAACAAGTCGTGGAGCGCGAGCGAGGCGTGAAGCCAGGAGGAACCGGAGCTGTGAGCCCGAAGATCTCGAAGAGCCTCAAGTTGAGCTTGAGGGGGAGTGTTGAGAGACAAGCTCAACATCAGCCGGATCGGCTGAAGAAGCCGAGGACCGAATCGGTTGGGAGCGATCGGTTAGGCCGAATGCGTAAACCAGTACGTAGACCGGTGCGTAGGTAGGGCCGGATCGGTGCGTAAACCGGGAGGTCGTTAGGGAAGATATTCCGTGAGGAATATATTTGGGAGTTAGTGTAGGAGCTCTTAATGAGCATTGAAGTACTGTCAGTACTTCGGTCAATCCTTCTAGGACTTGTATAAAAGTGTTCATTGAACACACACATGTACACAATGTAGTGAATAGAGATAGAGTACCTTTTTGAATATAGTTCTTGTTTTTCTCTCTCTCTCACTCTCTCTGTCTCTCCCGCGTATACTGCGTAAGCTCAAGCTCTCCATTAAACCTGAGTCTTTCTTCCTTCTGTTTGGTCTTCATACCTGCTTCCGCATGCTACTTTTACACCTTTTTTCCTTAGTCGAAACTGCTTTATTCCCTGTCCCTTTCGACAGAGATACGCACAAATCCCCTAATAAATGTGTACTACCTAGTATTTACATCAGCCGACCTAATTACGAAATATGTACAAAATATCAATTCTCGCGTCCACCCGTGTAAGAGCCGGTTCATGCGCCTTTTTCACCGATTCTGCCCATGGCCGGTTTTCTTCACGACACCATACCAATGCCTTTACGATTGGCCCGTGTCCGCGTTCCACCTTCCCGTTTGCCTCCGGATTGTACGCCGTGGTGACTGAGAGTTTAACCCCTAACCGATCAAACAACTCTACGGCCTCTTGTGCATCTAGTTCTCCACGGTCCGCTATGATCTTCCCTACGCACCTGTACCAACATACCACTTTTTCGATCAGGAACCGGCACACGGCCGCGGTCGTCTTGTTCGGTAACGCTCGGCCCTCCACCTGGTTTGTCAAGTCCTCTCGTGCTAGCACCAGGTATTGCATCTGCCCTACCCCCATCGGCATCGTCACCATATCCACCACCCACTTGAAGTGGATGGTTGGCGGGTAAGTCGGGTGTAGCTCGTCCCGATGTCGGACTGTGGAATGCATCAGATAGCTTTTGCAAGTCGTTACGAACCGATGCACGTCCCGATACAGCCCCGGCCACCAGTACTTCTCCTTCAGCTTCTCGAACATGGCCCATCTCCCCCGATGTCCGGCCTAAGGACTCTCGTGGTACACCGTCAACAAGGCTTCTTGCTCCTCCTCCCTCGCCACTACCCAGAGTGGGACATTGTCTCGCTTCTTCGGGTGCTTCCATATGCATTCGTCCCGTAGGAAGAATCGGTACGCTTTCTTTCGGATCCGGTTAGCCTCTTTCTTTGTCCATGCCACGTCCGGCATCATCGTTTTCAGGAACCCACCGATCCGGAGCCATTCCCCATCGTACTTGCTCTCGTCGAACTCGTTAAGCGCTAGAGTGCTCCTCTTTCTCGTCGTCACGTAAGCTGTCTCAAAGAAGTCCACGACGATTTCCTCGTCCTCTGAAACCATGTCACCCTCATCATCAAACCTCGCTCTCGAAATCATGTCGGCCATGGCGTTGTTCTTCCAGGAGATGTGCCGTATCTCCGGATTCAGGGACTTAATGTACGCTATGCACCTGAGCATGGCCAGGTCCAACATCGCGCATCCGGAAACCATACCGAGAATTGGTAGGCAGTCTTTGTCGGCCTTGACCGCCGAAACGATACCCCAGAGTTTGCGTTTAACCTGGGCGTATCCTCGTTGTCGCTCGCCAAGTATTTTCGCACCGAACCGGATGGGGAACCTCGTGCCGTTCTCATCCTCCTAGATGATCACCCATCCGATTCCGGTCGGACTTTTGTCTATGGTTACATAAATCGGAACATGTTTACCGTAGACCGCTTTCCGGAGTGTCGGTGCCGTGGCAAGCGCTTCTTTCATTTTCCGGACTGACTCCGCATGCTCCCCGCCCCACTCAAACTTGTGCCCTTTCTTCAACAACCCATAGAGCGGCTCCGCGATATGGGCGTAATGCGGGATCACACTGTGGTAGAACGCGCAAGATCCCAAGAACCTCCAGACTTCTGTAACCGACCTGCAGTCTTCCTTCATCACGGAGATAGCTTCCACCTTAGCCGGAGACGGTTTCCGGCCATAAGGCCCGCACAGGTGTCCGACGACCATGATTTCCGACTGTCCGAAAGTTGATTTCTCCCCGGAGAAGGCGAGCCGCTCGCCTTCTAGCTTCTATAGCACCTTCTCGCAGTCTCCGATGTGGTTCGAGACGAGTTTCCGACACCCGTCCGATGCGACCGTTTCGTCCTTATCCTCCATTCGACATCCCTTGATTGGAATGTCATCCAAAAATGGCATGGTGATGTCCGGGATGCAGTCGCTTAGCACCTTATTCATCTCATTCACCATGTGCGCTACCGAGTTTGTCCTCCCTTGTGGAAGGGTACACATCCGCACTAGGCCGAGAGGAGTCTGCATTGTCGTAATATCCCTACTCTCCATGACTAGTTGGAATTGGTCGTACCCCAAGGAAAAATCCCCTACCGAGTAAATCGACCTTCCGGCGACGGCCTTCACGAACTCGTAAATGGCCGGTCTGATCCCTGCGTTCCGAATGGTCACCTTGTTGACCGACTGCAGGTCCTAAATAAAGCGCAAGGTGCCGTTCTTCTTTGGCACAGTAAACCACCGATTCAAGTATGGAGCACTCGACGGTTCGAGGATGCCCATCTCCACCTTCTGCTTCAGTAGCTCCATCAGCTTCAGGATGTGAGCTCTAGGTACTGGAATCGGTTTGAGGTTCCATGGCACATGCAATACCGTGAAGATAACCATCGGCTCAACGACCCTCGGTGTCGAATACATGTGTATAATGGACGTATTCACACTATCCCGTTTCGGCCATTTATGTAATTAGCATAAAGGGTAGTTGCCCTAAGTCGGTCTCTATATATAGTGACCTTGTAACCTCTTTGTGAGGTTGGTTGTTGTATTCTTTGTTTATGCAATAAAGAGTCTTTTGTGTCTCTCTCTCTCTCTCTCTCTCTCTCTCTCTCTGTGCAACGACCTACGAACTGTAATACACAGGTATTCAGAACAGAACGAATGCTACTTGATCTTCCGCAAAGACGACATTGCTTCCAACATCTGGTATCAGAGCCTGCACAGTAGTCGGTCCCTCAATCCGCTGTCGGCCGTCGTCTCAGCATTCGGTTTCCTGCGTCATTCGAAGAAGAGAGAAGAAAAAAAAAAAAAAAACCAGGTTTGCATCTCATCGCGTTAGATCATCTTTGTTTGGAGTAAGCCAGCAGGTTGTACTCCGTTCCTTGTGATTGTAACCGCTCGAGGTGAAATCCCCTTGTGCAACATTGACACGATTCGTGCTCCATTCGGTTAAACGGCATCCGAAGAGGTAATCAAACGCCGCTCGTTGTAACCACTCGGTGCAGATCGGTCTCAAGACGACAACCCCAAATTCGTGCTTCATCAGGCTGATCGACATTCGAGAGGATCAGTTGGATCTGTCTCTCTCGTCGCTGCAGCCACCCGAAGCAGAATCGGTCCAGATAATCGGTTTCAATAATCGGTACTCGGCACATATATCCGAAGCGAACCGGGCTCACTCCGACTCGGCAACACTCGGGAAGACCAGTCGGTTCTGTCCCTCAAGTTACCGGAGTCAATTCGAGCAAGTTCCGAAGCCGAACCGACTCGGGTTCAAATCCGACTAGAACGATATCGGGTGAGCCAACCGGCTGCACTCCAACAAGGTTCACAGTCAACTCCGAACCGAGCTTCGTCAACCGAAACCGAATTTGATGGCATCAACATCAGGCTCGTCAGAAATGAGTCTACGAAAGTTCGATGGATCGAACTTCAACTTCTGGAAGGAACAAATGCAGGACTATCTCATAGTCAAGGGGCAAATCGATCCCATCGAAAATGAAGAACCTCCAGAAGGATACAAACCAACTGAGTGGCAGAAGCTGGACAGAATCGTCCGCGCCACGATTCGGATGCACCTATCGGAATCGGTATACTTTACGGTGCAATCGTGTACGACAGCATTCGAACTGTGGAAAACACTGTCGGACACTTACGAAAAGAAGGTCGCCGCAACGAAGATGTTTCTGATCCGGCGCCTCTACAACTTGCGGATGAAAGAATCCGATTCGGTTCAAGCACACCTCAATGAGTACGAAAGCATCAGCTCCCAAATCTCATCTCAGGGGACGGCAATCGAGGATGAACTCAGAGCAATGATACTCATGAGCAGCCTTCCCTCATCATGGGAAACTTTCGTCACAACCGTGTGCAACGCGTCAACCACGGCTGTTAAATACTCCGAAGTCACGAGCGCAATCCTGACCGAAGCAGCTCGGAGAAAGTCTTTCGCCAAAGACTCAACAGACGACGCTTACGTAGTACAAGGTTCGACAGACCGATCGAACATACGAGGAAGAGATTCCTCACGACCGCCGAACAATCAGCGAAGACGGAGCCAGTCACGGGATAACCGAATCTGCAACTATTGCAAGAAACCCGGACACATCAAAGCCGACTGCCGCGCACTCAAGAACAAGAACAACAAGAAGAGTGGCCGGCATGAGGAGATCAATTACGTCAGCTTCTCAGCTGATGTACTACCGGACGACCCGAATATACTATCAATCGAAAATCCAGTCGGATCAGAAGTTCTACTCACGACTGAAGAATCGAGCACATGGCTCTTAGATTCGGGCGCGTCATTTCACGTGACTCCTCATCGATGCCAATTTCGGCAATACACGATCCGTCACTCCGACTCAGTTCGGGTCGGTAACTCGCAACACTGTGACATCATCGGAATCGGCACAGTAGAGCTCAACCTTGCAGGTGGCTCTACACTTGTACTCCACAATGTCCGACATGTACCCGAGCTCTCAAGGCCATTCATCTCAGTCGGACAACTAGATGAAGACGGCATTCGTGCCGGTTTTTCTTCGGGAGGGTGGACACTCCACAGGGGGAACCTCCTGCTTGCTAGAGGACCCAAGATACACTCCCTGTATCCGTTACATGTTACGCTCAGAGAGGGTAACCTGTTTCTGGTGGATATTCCTGTGTCATCACTATGGCACCGAAGATTAGGACACCTCAGCAAGGCCGGCATCACGCACCTATCTAGAGCCGGATACATCCCCAAACTCTCCTTCTCGGACCATCAATTCTGCGAGCATTGCCAGTATGGCAAACAAGCCGCCGCATCACACCCGACATCAGCACCAAGAGAAACGAGACCTCTCGATTTGGTCCACTCGGACGTCTGCGGCCCAATGCCGCATCAGTCTCTAGGCGGTGCCTCTTACTTCGTCACTTTTATTGACGATTCGACTCGAAAGGTGTGGGCTTATCCAATTCGCACTAAAGATCGTGTCTTCTCGATCTTCACCGATTGGCTCGCTATGGTAGAAAATCAAACCGACCGAAAGCTGAAATGCCTTCGGACAGACAATGGGGGAGAGTTTAAATCCGAAGAATTCGTCAAATTCTGCCGACAACGCGGCATCCGACGTGAATTTACGGCACCACACAGTCCGGAGCAAAACGGGATTGCCGAACGCATGAATCGGACAATCCAAGAACGGATAGTTTCCATGCTCCAACACTCCGGACTATCGGATGGCTTCTGGGCAGAGGCTCTACTCACGGCAGTACACATAATCAATATGTCGCCAAGTAGACCTCTAGGACTTCAAATTCCTCAGGAACTATGGATCGGCAGTAAGCCGAATTACGACAAGCTGAGGATCTTCGGATGCGAGGCGTACGCCCTTATTCCGAAAGATGATCGCCGAAAACTTGCACCTCGGTCCAGGAAATGCATTTTCCTTGGATATGGATCCGACGGCGAAATGGGATACCGACTCTGGGACCCCGAACGCAGACAAATCGTTCGAAGTTCGGACGTTGTGTTCAACGAGTCGGCTATGAATCCATCAATCGAAAAACCGATCGAAGTCCGAAGGGTAACATTTTCCGATGTGCCGACCCTTCAAGAAGGCCCCGCTCTCAACACACGGTCAGCTTCACGGGTAGCTGAACCTTACACTACCGACTCGGACAACCCCGACTCGGCACAGCAGAACAATCCGCTTTCGGACCATCCGACCACGATACCCGATGCGACCAGTCCAATCATGCCTCGACGATCCGAGAGACTGTCGCAACCTCCGGAGAGGTATTCTCCTGGAATTTTCTTCACCGACGCCGGCGAACCGACGTCTTACGAAGAAGCATCGACATCTGTCGATTCCGCCACCTGGCATCTGGCGATGGAGTCGGAAATGCACTCCATTCGGGCAAACAAGACTTGGGATCTGGTCGAATTACCTAGGAACCGACGTGCTCTTCCTTGCAAGTGGGTTTATCGACTAAAAGAGACGTCAGATTCGACCACCCCAAAGTACAAGGCCAGATTAGTTGCGAAGGGCTTCCGACAAGAATATGGCGTCGACTTCGACGAGATTTTTTCACCAGTGGTGAAAATGACAACCCTTCGTTTCCTACTCGGCGTAGTGGCAGCCGACAACTTGGAGCTGATTCAGCTAGATGTCAAAACAGCCTTCCTCCATGGTGATCTCGAGGAGGAAATTTATATGGAGCAGCCAAAAGGCTTCGTGGCAACCGGCCAAGAACATCTAGTCTGCCGACTCAGGAAGAGTCTATACGGCCTCAAACAGGCACCGCGACAATGGTACAAGAAGTTCGACGACTTCATCCAATCGATCGGCTTCTCAAAAAGCGATGAGGACCATTGTCTCTTCACCAACACAGCTCAAGATGGATCACCCATCTTCCTCATCATTTACGTGGACGACATGCTAATTTCTGGACGCCACGCGGGCGAACTTGCCGATCTCATTCGGCAACTGCGGTTGAAGTTTGCCATGAAGGACCTCGGTCCGGCACGACACATCCTTGGCATGAAGATCAGTCGGCATCGCGAAACACGACATCTTTTTCTGTCTCAGACCGACTATATCCGACGTGTCTTAGAACGCTTCAACATGCAATCAGCCAAATCTGCTTCAACCCCGCTCCCTATGAATCTTCGGCTCTCTCAGCGAGACTGCCCGACATCCGGTCCGGAGGGGGAAGATATGAAGTCGGTACCGTATGCACCGGCAGTCGGCTCTCTTATGTACCTGATGGTCGCGACACGGCCTGATATTTCTCACGCCGTAGGAGTCGTTAGCAGATTCATGCACAATCCTGGCCGATCGCATTGGAACGCAGTCAAGCATGTGTTCAGATATCTGGCTGGCACAAAAGACCACGGCATTCTTTTCGGTCCGAACCGAACCTCAGGCGTAGTCGGTTACACCGACTCGGACTTCGCCGGCTGTATAGACAGTCGGAAATCTACAACCGGATACTGCTTCAAATTCGGCAATGGAGCAATCTCGTGGAAGTCGAAACTTCAGGAGTGCACAGCGACCTCAACGACCGAAGCAGAATATGTAGCTGCGTCCGACGCAGCAAAAGAAGCTTTATGGCTCGGTCGGCTGGCGCACACGTTTCGACAAGTCGACCATGACTCGGCTCCAGTTGTCTACAGCGATAGTCAAGGTGCTGTTGCCTTGTCGAAAAATCCGGTTCACCACAACGCCTCCAAACATATCGACGTTCGATATCACTTCGTTCGGGACTGCGTCATTTCAGGGAAAATCGGTCTAGAGAAAATATCCACAACCGACAATGTCGCAGATGGAATGACCAAATGTCTTTCGGCAGACCGTTTTCGGTCTCTTCGGCATCAGATGGGCGTAACGACAAACCAGTCCGGTTAGAGTCGGACACAGAGCAGGATGGTTCCCGACAACCGACATCAGTTCCTTAATGATCGGCTTCAACTGTTCCGACCCGACCAGTTCGGTCTTCTGCCTTCGGACCCTGCCGACTCGAACAAAGCTGATATGTCCGAGAACCTAAGTCTATACCTGTAATCTTAGATAACCCATGTATACGCCCATTACGGGGGAGTGTCGAATACATGTGTATAATGGACGTATTCACACTATCCCGTTTCGGCCATTTATGTAATTAGCATAAAGGGTAGTTGCCCTAAGTCGGTCTCTATATATAGTGACCTTGTAACCTCTTTGTGAGGTTGGTTGTTGTATTCTTTGTTTATGCAATAAAGAGTCTTTTGTCTCTCTCTCTCTCTCTCTCTCTCTCTCTCTCTCTGTGCAACGACCTACGAACTGTAATACACAGGTATTCAGAACAGAACGAATGCTACTTGATCTTCCGCAAAGACGACATTGCTTCCAACATCGGGTCTGCGCAACCGATCTCTTCCGACGAGAATGCGAAGGCCTTTCCTGTGCCTCCCGAGCATTCTCCGAAACTGTTCCTCCTCTAATGGCAGTAGAAAGCCACCCCGACCAACCTTGAGCTCCCGTAGCGTTATGTTGGTGAACCAGTGTTCTATGCCGGCCGGATCCCATAGACTTGGGTCCAACGAAACCCCTTTCATCCGTAACTCGCTGCCCTCCGGCAATGGTTTCGTGACTGGCCTCACCTTCTGGTCCATAGTCTTGTACTTCGTATTCACATGGGCCGCCCAACCCAACTCGACCCTCTCCCCGAAATCGGCGATGACTTTGTACATCATTTCCGAACTAACTGGAATCGTCTGGTCTTCGCTAAGGCCTTCTTCGAACACCCTCTTTAATTCCCCCAAGGTGTTGTCGAAAGAGACCGCCTCCACTGCTCCACCAATCTCATCGTCGGGGCCTAGGACTCCATACGCCTTGAGACATCCCTCCGTTGTCGGAGAACCAAAATTTCCTATCTATAGTACAGGGCTTCCTTCCTATGGTACACGTTGTCATGAAGATTTTCGTCCACAAGCGGAAACCCGAGCAACGAGAGCCAAAGAGCGATGTGCAACGTTGCACACATACATAATGTATTTGTAATAATAATAAGGGTAAAGGGTATGGTGCTAGAAATGCCCCATAAGATCCCTAAGGTATAAAGGTGATGTGGTCTTGTGTGCACATCCACGCGAGAGAGAGAGAGAGAGAGGTACTATGCGGTACATAGGTACCTAGTTGTTTGTGAGGAGGTGGGAGTTAAGGGGGCCATCAATCTCACCCTCCCCCAAATCAAGGCAAATATCCCCTTTGAATGAAAGGGGATATTTTAGTCTCACTTTTGTAAACGGTCTTCCCTCCTTGTGCTATAAAAGGAGGGGAAGGCACCATTGTGGGGGTTGCCTATTTGGAGTGTGCGAGGTATACCACTTAGGTCGAGCGTTAGGGTTAGGGGTTCTTGATCTTTATCTTCATCTTCGTCGGTTAGGGTGTCGAGTAGTCGTTTGGTGCGGCCTATGCGGCCACCATTTTGTAATCGTTCATTTCGTTTTAATATATCTTGTTGATCATCTTGTCTCCATCTTCCTCTTGTTCGATCTAATCTCTTGTTCATTCTTCTTCTTCTTGAGCAAAGCTTCCATTCCATGTCCGATTCCTTCTCCTCTACTCCTTAGTCCAAGACCCCCGTGGTCCCGCCCTTCTCCACGCACGCGCGTAGCAATGCGACAACGTGTGGGGTGTTTCTAGGGTGTCCGGACTATCGCGGCCCCACGGCTGGATAGCCCTCTCTAAAAATCCCCTCGGCTTTCGCCACCGAGGGTCTCGCAGTTGCGCTCGTGGTTTGGTCGCACCGTCAGAAATTGGACGGAGTGTCGCTCATCTTGGCTCTTCATGCGTGCGTACGCCGAACCGTTATCCAGCACCTTCGTCTCCATGTGTGCTGCCGTAATGTATGGTTCTCCGAGTATCACCGGATGCGAGGATGTCTCCTGCACGAAGAAGTGTTGGTCCATCTTGACATCACTGATTTTCACCCGTACATTAGGGCAGGCCCCGTGTAGCTCCTCCGTGTGCTTGGTGTTGATCGGCCACTTGCCTTTCTTGTAGAAGTCCATAGACATCAGGTTTGATCTTTGAACCGCGGTTTACCAACGCCACCACCAGCTCCTGGACGTCTCCGATCCGAACCGGGGTCTCCGTAGTGGCTTTTGCCCAAGGCAGCTTCAAATAGTGGCTTTCCGCCAACTCTTCTTCCAGGGCCATATCTTCTAGGTGCGTCGTTCACACCTCCACCTGCTTCTCCGGCTCCGGCTCCGTCGAAAGCCTTTCTCGCTTCACCAAGTCCACAATGGAGTCATGGAATTCTTTCTTGGTGATCCCAAGCACTTCCCTCAGCGACAGCTCCACCTTGCTGTCGAGGATTCATTCCTCAAGGACCTTCCGCAGGTCCGTCGTTATTTCTATCTTGGTGCTCAACCGGTAACCGACTTTCTTTGTTTTATTCGGTGTGTCGGAAGTACCAGCGTCATTCTGCTTTGGCCCAAACCGGGTCTCGTACCGTTGCGAGGGTCCGGCCCCTCCGGCCTTCCCTGCATGCTTGTCTTCTACCAGAACTTTGTAGTTTTGGCACGTGGCTTCCACGAAGCCGGTCTTTTCCTCGACCGGATCGCTCCACCCGGTGACCTCCCGGACCCGTCTTCCCACGCGGTCCACTTCCTCCTTCCTCAACCACACACCAGTGAGGTCTTCTAGCAACAACGGCCAGAACCCGGAGTCTTTCATCTTCCGGCCTTCGTCGCTCACAACCCGGATTCCTGCCGACGCCGAGTAGTGGATGGTCTTCGCATGGCGCGGCCGCTCTGAATAGAATACTCAAGACAATGTATATTACAAAGGAGATTAACCGAGATTATTACAAAGTAGGAGGAGAGTGCTTTATATAGTCACTCTCTCTCTTCATTAACTACCGAAGCTCATGGGTCATGGGGAATGTGAAAGCTCATTAGTTATGTGTCATAGAATATGATTCTATGACATATAGTTAATGTGTGGATAAGAGTGGTGACTTTTGACCTTTGAGTGCACACTCTGAAGGGTTTGTTCACACACTAGACTAGGTTGAGCTTGATTCTCAACACGCCCCCTCAAGCTCAATTTTGGTCGGCTACTTCAGTTGATGTCCGCTTCGGCTCGTATCCGGTTTGGACAGTATCCAGTACATCCGGCTCGTACTCCCCCTCAAGCTTGGCAAGTCAAGGACCATCAACCCAAGGTTTGACAGGAATTGCCGAAGCTTGTCAGCTCCTAGGGCTTTGGTGAAGATGTCGGCTATCTGAAGATTCGTAGATATATGTTGAAGGTCGACATCGCCAGCCTGAACACACTCTCGAATGAAGTGATAGTGCACTTCGATGTGCTTCGTGAGTGAGTGGAACACCGGGTTCCGAGCCAGATAAATACTGCTCATGTTGTCGCAGTAAAGGAGAATCGGATCTTTGATGGGAACGTCCAGATCCTTTAATATCCTTCAGCCATACGGCTTCACATGCAGCCACTGCCGCGCCCCCGTATTCGGCCTCTATGCTCGAAAGAGCGACGGTTGGTTGCTTCTTCCTACTCCAAGAGATGGCTCCACTTCCGAGGGAGAAGACAAAACCAAAGGTTGATCGTCGATCGGCTTTGTAGCCTGCCCAGTCGGCATCTGTGTACCCCTCGAGTTGAATTGGCGTGGCCGACTTATAGAGAATGCCATAGTTCATCGTTCCGCTCATGTATCATAGCACTCTCTTAGCAAATTCCAAATGGATATCTTGTGGTGTTTGCATGAACTGGCTAAGAAGGCCGACCGGATAGCTCAGGTCAGGTCGAGTGATCGTGAGGTAGATAAGACTACCGATCAGTTGTCGATACTGAGTCAGCTCACACTCTGTTGTGCCAGAATTGGCATCTAGTTTTGAGGTTTTGGGTCGAGAGGTGTTGCCACAGACTTGCACTCAATCATCCCGAACTTGTATAACAAGTTGAGAATGTAGTGCCGTTGGGAGATCATAATCCCGGCCGGAGTCCGAATTACCTCGATGCCAAGGAAGTAGTGGAGCTCTTTCATATCCGTCATCTCGAATTTGTTGGAAAGGAGGGACTTGACCTTGTTGATGTCGATTAGATGCTCACCTCCAATGACCAAATCATCCACGTACAAGATGATGACGATAGGACTTTCAGAATCGCTTCTTACATAGAGAGAATTGTCGGATTTTGACATTCGGAAGCCGATTCGATGAAAATATTGTGTTATCTTTGAATGCCAAGCATGTGGTGCTGCTTAAGGCCGTAGAGAGGCTTCTTGAGTCCGCAGATGGCTTTCGGATGAATGTTGGATTCGAAGCAGAGTGGTTGTACCATGTACACCTCCTCTTCTAATTCGCCTTGAAGAAAAACGTTCTTGACATCCATATGGTGGAGGTGCCACCCTTTCGCTACTGCAAGCACTATCACGGTTCGCACGGTTGTCATCGTTGCCACTGAGGCAAAGGTCTCTTCATAGTCGACGCCATGTGTTTCTGCATAGCCCTTTGCTACGAGTCGAGCTTTGTAGCAATTGACGGAACCGTCGGCATTATACTTCACTTTGTATATCCATCTGCAGCTGATTGCTTGCTTGTGCGGTGAGTGAGGGACGAGATCCCATGTCTCATTCTTGCTGAGAGCTTGCATTTCCTCGTTCATCGCTTCAAACCCATCGAGGATTTTTAGCGGCTTCGGCAAAGCTCTCCGATTCTCGAATTGCTGCCACCTTCATCATAAAGGCATAGTGATATGCCATATAGTCGTTGTAGCCGAATCGGCTAACCGGATTCTTCTCTCGGGTGGAGTGACGAAGTTTCTCATTTGCCGATGTGAGTGCTTTCTCAACTCCGGGTGACCTCATAAGAGGCACATCAAAGCCATCGAACTCACTATCGAGGGAATGAGTCAATTCGTTGCCATCAAAGTGATCGTCTTCATATTCCGGCATTTTAGCCTTCCCTTTGTCCATCTTTGCATTTGGTCGAGATGAGCTTTGGTTGCTCAGAGGCTCTTGTGGTCTGCTCAATCTAGTTGAGATCAAACTCTCTTTGAGTATTGACCTTAGTTGATCAACGTCTTCTGTGTTGTCAAGGTCGTTCGTAGATGGTCCGGGAGGAGTTGGCTCGGGTTTGTACCATGATGTTGATTTGTCAAAGACGACATCCCGACTTACACGAGTCTTCCGAGTAGAGGGGTTGAAGCACTTGTACCCCTTTTGCTCCTGTGAGTACCCCACGAGGAGGCTCTTCTCTGATTTTGGGTCAAGCTTCTGCCGCTTCTCATCGGGAATGTGCACGTATGCAATGGAGCCGAATATCCTTACATGGGATAGATCCGGCTTCTTTCCATAGTATTTCTCGTGCAGGGTGACCTCATGCACTCCAGATGTTGTGCATTGGTTCATGAGGTAGACGGCAGTATTTGCAGCTTCTGCCCAATATTACTTGGGCATATGCTTCTCATTTAGCATGGGCCTAGCTACTTCGAGGATGTGCCGATTCTTGCGTTTGGCTACACCGTTCTGTTGTGGTGTGTCGGCAAGTGAATTCTCGCCGAATTCCTTCTTGTCGAAGGTATGCCGTGAACGCATCGGAGAAGTATTTGTTTCCTCCGTCTGACCGAAGACATCATACATGACGCCCAGTTGTCTTTTCGACTTCGCTTTTGAATTTTTGAGAGTGTGTAAACACTTCGCTCTTCATCCTCATGGGAAAGATCCATGTGTATCTAGAGAAGTCATCGATGAAGATAGCATAGTACCGACATCCTCTGAACGTAGCCGTCTGTGCCGGTCCCCACACATCCGAGTGGACTACGTCCAATAGGCCTTTGCTCACGTTCCTCTCCTTCGGGAACGGGTGTCGATGTTGCTTGCCAAATTGGCATGCTTCACATAATCCTTCAATCTCTTTCTCTTTGAAGGTCGGGAGCCCATTGACAACTCCTTTCGATTGCATCGCCTTGAGTTTGTTGAGATTGATATGGCCGATTCTTTTATGCCATAGCTCTATGTCGGTGTTGTGTTTGAGGCCCTTTGCAAACATGGACGATTTTACCTCGTTCACTTCGAGAATAAACATTCGGCCTTCCCTTAGACCACGAGCAATTAGTCGGCCTTCCTTCTCGATAAAGCAACCTCCTTGGTTGAATCGAACTTGCATCCCTTGCTCCACAATTTGGCCGACCAAGATCAAATTCTTCGTTATGGTGGGTACATGTAAGACATGTTTTATGCAAGTTTGTTCACCTTCTTTCCCGAATGGGACATTGCCGACATGCCGAATCGGATGAGTGGTGTCATCTCCGATCTCGACATAACCGGGTCGATCTGGCTCTTGAAGGTCTTTGAACCATTCTTGATGGGACGTCATATGGTTCGAAGCACCGGAGTCGACAAACCATACATCTTCTGGATTGGAGGCATTAGTCAAAGTAGAGGCCGACATAGGATTTGCTCTATGTCTCATTACAAACATTCCGCCATGATCTTCATAGTCAGAGTTGGTGGTGTAATTGGTGAGTTGTCGGCTTGTTGAAGCCGACTCGCGCTTCTTCTTTCGGCACTCTTCTTCATGGTTGCCGATTTTTCCGCAATAACCGCATTAGATCAAGTTTTCTCTACTCGAACCAGAATGGAAGCTCCCCCTTCTTCCGAAGGTTCCTCGATGGCTACTGTCTTGTTGTCGAATTTGGGAGCTGTTGTCGTAAGTCGGACCTTGTCCGTGACCTCGTCCTTGGCCAAATCGGCCTCTTGCTCGGCCCCGTCCTCTTACTCCATTGGAATGTGTGTAGAGCATGTGGCCTTCCGAGGCATTGCTACTTGTTCGAACATGATTCTCTTCGACCAATAACATAGATTGAAGATCAAAGAAAGAGGGAGGATTCTCCCTTGCTAGGACGACGGTTCTCATCGAGTTGAACCGTGGTGCAAGGCCGTTGAGGCATATTTGCACCATCTCATCATCATCCACATTGACGCTTATTGAGCCGAGAAAGTCACAAAGCTCCTTGATCCTCAAGGTGTAGCTTGTCATGGACATGTCCCGTTGTTGGATGTTCTTCAACTCTTGGCGGAGTTGAAGCTTCCTCGCAGTCGTGTTGGCGGTGAAAATCTTTCATAGATTTTCCCACGCTTCCTTCGGTGTCTTGGCTTCTCGAATGTAACCGAGCATGTGGTCGTGAACACATGTCGCCAAGCAATACATTACTCGACTCGCCGCTTGCTCCCATGTTGAGTAGTCGGCGTCTTCCGGGTCAGGTCGGTTTTCTTGTGCTCCCTTGATGTAACCCCAATAGCCTTGGCCAACAAGGTATTGGTGCATCTTGTACTCCCAAGATGTGAAGTTGTTTCGGTCCAACTTCTCGCTAGGGAGAGCGATCCCCATTTGAGTATTCATGGTGTTAGATGTAGATTTCTTCTTTCTTCTTCTCTCTTGAATATGAGCTATGTAGTCGCACTACGATAACGATGAGCCAGTTCTTCTTGAACGTCGGCGTAGAGTTCAACACATGCAGATGGGCTAGATGGAGCTACCAAACCACTCTGATACCATGTAAAGAATCAAGAGATGGATTCTGTGCAGCGGAATAGATATGAACTGTGTTGTGAGTGTGTGTATGTGTGTATGAGAGAGAGAGAGAAACACAAGATAGATTAAAACAAGAATAGAATACTCAAGACAATGTATATTACAAAGGAGATTAACCAAGATTATTACAAAGTAGGAGGAGAGTGCTTTATATAGTCACTCTCTCTCTTCATTAACTACCGAAGCTCATGGGTCATGGGGAATGTGAAAGCTCATTAGTTATGTGTCATAGAATATGATTCTATGACACATAGTTAATGTGTGGATAAGAGTGGTGACTTTTGACCTTTGAGTGCACACTCTCAAGGGTGTGTTCACACACGAGACTAGGTTGAGCTTGATTCTCAACACGTAATATAGTTTTTTCTTTGATCCTTAGCCTTCTATCGCTCATATGTGTGATATGATGTGGTTGTATGCAAAAGAACCTATTGCAAGATTACTATGGGATCCGGGTGATTGGTTCTGGACATATTCCTTGGGGGAACAGATCATAAAGGTTCCCTTTTTTCAGTATTCAGTGAAGCTTAGAAGGCCATTACTAAGGTCTATGAATTTAATGGCACCAACAGCTCAAAAACATTGGGTTAACTGGGGTGTTTCAATGTTGCAATTGAAAACCTATTGGCGATGGATCTATTCTTTCAAGGGGCCCTCTGAATTTATTCTATTTAGATGGCAATTAGTGCATGCAACATTACTAGTTGGCTAGTCGTTGAAAGGGAATGTAGCACCTAATCTCAAGTAATGTGGATTTTGCTATGCAACATAGGAGACTACTAAGCATGCCCTCTGGTCTTGTTCCTTGGCTCAAAAAGTATGGAATAAAGTTCTTTCTTTATTCCTAACGATCAATGTTGATTGCTTGTTCTCATGGGGAGCAGCCGTGTGGGGAATTTTACAGTCCAACTTGATGTTGTATGAGGCAGACGATATTCAAGAGGCCATGATGGTACACAACAGAAGATTGATATCGGTTAGTCCGTTTCGGCAACCTCGAAAGCAGGTGTGATCTGTCCATGTCTGGAAAACTGTGACTACGGTAACGTTATGGGTATTATGGAAATGTAGATGCAATTGACTTTATGATGCAACAAAGCTTGGTCTTTTACAAGTACTGCTTCAGATATGGGAAACATTGCTAACAGTAGTTCGTGGGCAGTATGATAACATGTATGGTTCTCCAGAAAATATTCATAAGAGAAGGATGAAGCTTCTTCACTTATGGAGGAAGGTGCCCCTCTTTGTAGTGACAAATCAAAGACCTCAATGGAACTATCAACTTCCATGGACCCTTTCTTGAATATAAAAACAACATGTTAATGTACTGTATCAAGGTTCAACATCCCTGTATAAGTTGTTTTTGTAGGTATAGGTTTTGGTGTACATACATTGGCTTTTATTCTACGTTGTAAGCCTATGGGCAGATAGCCTCAACTTGTAGTCTTTAGATGGTTTTAATACTATTGAAGAAAATCTTTCAAGGAAAAAAAAATGTCTGATCACCTAGATTACAATCAAGGTCAAGAACACTAGTTACTTAGTCTTTCAATTAATCAACTCATCCCTTTGATTATCTTCTACTCTCTTATGCATATTTTGTATCCGTGATAGTTATTCTTAGTATCTCACCAGTAGGCAAAATTCATGAGAAATAACCGCAAAATTATTATTAAATTATATAGTTATTCCATTTTTTGTTGCATAGCTTATAGATATTAAGTTTCTCATTACACTCGGAACATAATAAACATCTGGAATGCTTACTGTCTTCGATTTGTTTAGGGACAAATGTACTTCCCCTTCTCCAATGGCAATTTTTGTGCCATGGTCACCGAATGTAACTTGGAGTGCTTCTGGAAGGGGGCAATAGTTATGTAGAAGATTTTTGTTGTTCATCAAGTGATGTGTCGCTCTAGTGTCGAAGAACCAAAGGTTGTCGCTGCCTATATTTTGATTCGATTGACTTTCATTTGCATCTCTTGTAAAAGCTTGCATAAAATTGTTGTGTTCATCTTCTTCTTAACAATAACTCACGTTATCATTTTGCAATGATGCACTATGTATTTAAGGGTAAAACTTCTTCCCTTTCTTTTTAAGATCAAATTGTTTCTTTCTAGAATATTTTTCAAAATGACCTTGTTTATTACAATACCAACACGTGATTGTAGATATTGTCAACCCTCCCATTCCATTTGATTTGTTCTTCTGTTGAAACATCCGGTTGTTTGGAAACCATTGAAATTTTTGCTTTGCAAAGTTATGTCAATTATTTCTCATTGAGGCTGCCATGGCCATGTGTCTAGCCTCATGTTGTGAACTCGTTCTTTTCCTTCGTAGTTCACCTTGCTTCATCTTTGCTACAAAATTTTGTAAATTTTAAAAAAAAAATACACTATGAATACTTATGAAAGTCAACCAATATTTTGGTAGCGGTCCCATTAAAATTTTACACTTGGAAATTTCATCGATATTATACCTGAAGAGATGGCTGCATCTAATTGTCTTTGCCACTTCATTATAAATGTTTTGATTTCTTTGCCTTATTTCATCTGTATGTTCATCAATTATTTGAATGAAAAAAAAATCATTGTCCCGTCAGATGGTTGATGAATCTTTCGCAAATACTCCCACACTTTGTTTGCTTTGTTTAAGTTTCGAACATAATCGACTTGCTCCTCACTCAAATGCATTATTATCTCCATTCTCGCATCGAGGTTTCTACTTTTCCATATGCTCCTTTTAGGTTCTTCTTCACGCATTTTCATGGAACCATCTACTGTTTCTTTTTGATTATTATCCCCACTTGGATCCCAGCCGACGCCAAGTAGTGGACGGCTTCAACATGTCGTGCTTCGGCCTCCTCCATTAGCCTTCTCATGCCCCCTCGGCCTTGATTCAATCCCAAGGGGTGCCTTGTCTCCATCGAATAGACCCTATTGTTCCAAAGATAGACAATATCCTTTCTTAGGGCCTCTTGAAAGTCTCCACATTCCCTTCGTAGGTGGTTGGGGTTGTCGCACCACATACATCTTTGCGCGAACAGGGGACGTCGATCTTGAGGGCTGCCACTCTCTCTCCTAGCTTGCGCTATTTGGAGATCTCGCACCATCTTTGTGAGCTCGTCTATTGCCAACGCTCCCGACGGTGCTTCAACCACGTTTCTCTCGGGGACGAACCTTGCATTTTCTTGCTCTCTTTCTTGAGGTATTCTACCACCCCTGGGTTCATGTGTCTCACTAATGGAGCCTGTGGATGTTTGGCCGCTCAACGGAGACCTGTCGTTCCATTCCCTTCTCTTATCGAAGCGGCTACAAACCTGTTTTACGATAGCCCAATCCGTCATGAGCCCATCATCAGTTTCGAGGAGGGACCCCACCTTCTCTCGGTCTCGTGCATCAACAGTCTTTATGAATAGTAGAACCTTGGTTGTGTCAAGCACCATCCTATCGAGAGCCAAGAGTCGCACGAAGCGCTTCTCAAATTCTTATAAAAGTACCATAGTATTTCTCCAAGTAGGTCGTGATATCTCTTCCATTGAACCGACCCGTTGTGCTAACCACTGTCTCTATGGCCCGGTCTAGGCCGGTGATGCCTTCTCAGGCATTTACCAAGCGGTCCACCGCAGCCACCATCGCTTCAGTGAATTCTCCTCCTCGCATCTTGGTTCTCCCTTGGCGCCCTTTCACGTCGGGTTCACCAATTTATGTCGCGAAGTTTCGCGCACGTGTGTTACTTGGGCGGGACCACGGGGGTCTTGGACTAGGGAGTACTCAAGGGATAGAGAAGACCCGAGGTTTGCTTTACGACAATACTACTTCCCGACCCCTTCCCGAGCAAGGTCTCATTGCCCTTTGTTTTGTGAGGCCAGTGGCTCTCGTTGATCACGACTCGTCGACCTTTCGAGATCACTGCACGAGCCAAGTGACCAAACGGGTACAAGCAAGATGAGCACGCAACATGAACGCACAAGGGGACGATAACACAAACATGAATGTCCGTACGTCTTTATGAGGAGGAGAGGTGCATGGGCACGCCCGAACGCTCCCTCGTCACAAGACGTCGAATGTACCAGGAAGACACAAAACACATGCACAAATGCTCGTACGCCTTTATGAGGAGGAGGGGTGCATGGGCACGCCCAAAACGCCCTCTCGTCACAAGACGGCCAAATGTACAAGGAAGACACAAACACACACACAAAATGCTCGTACACCTTTATGAGGAGGAGAGGTACATGGGCAAGCCCGAACGCTCCCTCATCATGAGACGACTGAACATATAAGGAAGACACAAACACACGCACAAAATGCTCGTATGCCTTTATGAGGAGGAGAGGTGCATGGGCAAGCCCGAAACGGTCCATCATCACAAGACGGCCGAACGTACAAAGAAGACACAAAAACACACACAAATGCTCGTACGTCTTTATGAGGAGGAGACGTGCACGGGCACGCCCGAAACGCTCCCTTGTCACAAGACGGCCGAACGTACAAGGAAGACACAAACACACACACAGATGCTCGTACGCCTTTATGAGGAGTAGAGGTGCATGGGCAAGCCCAAACGGTCCCCTCGTCACAAGACGGTCGAACGTACAAGAAAGACACAAACACACGCACAAAATGCTCGTATGCCTTTATGAGGAGGAGAGGTGCATGGGCAAGCCCGCAACGGTCCCTTGTCACAAGACGACCGAACGTACACGGAAGACACAAACACACGCACAAATGCTCGTACGTCTTTATGAGGAGGAGAGGTGCATGGGCACGCCCGAAACGCTCCCTCGTCACAAGACGGCCAAACGTACAAGGAAGACACGAATAAGAAAGAAGGAGAGAAAGAAACATGAATGATATCGACCAAAGAGATAAATACGTGTTCGATTCCAACGCAAGAGGACCCTTTATAAAATAGGGTTTTGTTTACAATGGCAACTTATAGCTAACCACAAGCCCAATCAAAACATAAATATTAAATGCCCTTAGAGACAAAAGCAAATCCGAACATGGCGAAGATGAACACACGAGCACCACCAAAATGCCAATCCCAACGAACCACGACCACCCGAACGGCGAGCACACAAGCTCGCAACGACGAACGGGGCGGAGCAACGTCGAACCAACGAAGCTTGGGCTCAAGAGCACTTCGAGTGCCGACACGAAGAAGACGAGCACATGGTGATGGGGGGATGAAGGGGTATGAGATGAAGAGAAGTGGTGAATAAGAATATGAAGAGCTTCGAATGAAAATTGGCGATAGTCTCCTCCTCCCAAAACCTCCTCCCGAATGAGCCCCCCTCGACCTCCTTTTATAGGAAAAAAAAGAAAGGGGGTTCGCCATATTTGTCTTCAATGAAAAAGGAATAACATTCCTTAAATCACGCTACAATGTAAGTCTAGATTCAAACCATGCACCTCTAGCTAATACTGAATGTGACTATCCACTAACCCACTAACTCTCTCTTATATAATATATAATTCTATCTCTACAAATTCTTAGCATGTCTCCCCTCTACCTTTTATCTCTCCTCTCTCTTACTTTTTGCACGAGCTTCTATACCTCCTTTCCACCCTTTCTTTTCCTTTTTATTTTGCATATGCACAATTAATCGCCTTTGTGTGTACACACATTGCACATGCACATTTTGACCCCCCTTTCGCCGGTTTTTCCCACTCTCGAGCACGCCACATCACGATACCGGGAGGTAACCGAGTGGAGTGACCCGGTCGATGAGAACACGAGCTTCATGGAAGCCACGTGCCAGAACTACGAGGTTCTGGTGGAAGACAAGCGCTCGGGAAAGACCGAGGGGGCTGGACCCTCACAATGGTATGAGACCCAATTTGGGCCGAAGTAGAATGATGGCGGTGCATCCGGAGCACCAGACAAGGCTAAGAAGGCCGGTTACCAGTTGAGCAAAGAGATCGAAAGGACCACGGACCTACGAAAGGTCCTGGAGGAACAGATCCTCGACAACAAAATGGTGTTGTGGTTGAGGGAGGTGCTCGCTATCGCCAAGAAGGAGTTCCACGACTCCATCGTAGACTTGGTGAAGCGGGAAAGGTTTTCGACGGAGTCGGAGCCGGAAAAGCCGGTGGAGGTGCAAACGATGCACCTAGAAGACATGGCCCTGGAAGACGAGTTGGCGGAAAGCCACTACTCGAGGCTACATTGGGCTAGGGGCACTACGGAGACCCCCGTTAAGATCAGAGATGTCCAGGAGCCGGTGGTGGTGGTGGTGTTGGTAGACCACGGTTCAGAAATCAACTTGATGTCCATGGACTTTTATAAGAAGGGCAAGTGGTCGATAAACACCAAGCACGGGTGGAAAATACGAGCGACGACGTACCCCACGGAGGAGCTACACGGAGCGTACTCGAATGTACCAGTGAAAATCGGTGATGTTGAGATCGATCAGCACTTCTTTGTGCAGGAGACATCCTCACATTCGGTGATACTCGGGGAACCGTACATCACAGCGGCACGAATGGAGACGAAGGTGTTGAACGAAGGTGCCAGTCAAGAGCCAGGACGGGCGTCACTCTGTCTAGTTTTTGACGGTATGACCAAACCATGAACGGAACCGAGAGACCCTCGACAGCGAAAGCCGAGGGGATTTTTAGAGAGGGCTATCAAGGTGTGGGGACGCGATAGTCCGGAAACTCCGGAAAAACCCCACACATGTACGGTAGGCAGAAGAACCTATAACATAGGTAGGAAGTTTTGGTTCTTCAACAACGGAGGTTGTACAATAACCGGTGTTGTTGGCCGGGAGAATAAGCGGGCAGAAGAGCGACTCAAGGCATGCAGAGTCCTCGGCCCTGGAGAGGAAATCACCAGAGCCGTGGAGGCGGTCTCTTTCGACGACGCCTTGGGGAAGCTACGGGAGGTGTTCAGAGAAGGCCTTAGTGAAGACCGGACGATTCCGGTATGTTCGGAAAAGATGTACAAAGTCATCGCCGACTTTGGTAGAGGACTCGAGTCGGATCGGACGGCCTAACTGGATACAAAGTACAAGATTGTGGACCGGAAGGTGAGGCCAGTCGCGGCACCCTTGCCGGAGGGCAGCGAGTTACGGATGAAAGGGGTCGCATCGGACCCGAGTTTATGAGATCCGGCCGGCATAGGGCACCGGCTCACCGACATAACGCTACGGGAGCTCAAGATAGGTGGGGGTGGCTTTCTACTGCCGACGGAGGAGGACCGGTTTCGGAGAATGCTCAGGGGATACGGAAAGGCCTTCACATTCTCGCTGGAGGAGATCGGGTGCGTAGACCCGACGATGGTAGAACCAATGGTGATCGTTACGGTACTGCATCTACCGTGGAACCTCAAACCGATCCCAGTACCTAGAGCTCACATCCCGAATCTGATGGAGCTGCTGAAACAAAAGGTGGATATGGGCATCCTCGAACCGTCGAGTGCCCCGTATTCTAATCGGTGGTTTACCGTGCCCAAGAAGAACGGCACGCTACGCTTCATTCAAGACCTCCAACCGGTCAACAAGGTGACCATTCGGAACGCAGGAATCAGACCAACCATAGACGAGTTCGCGGAGGCCTTTGCCGGAAGGTCAATTTACTCGGTCGGTGATCTGTACTCGGGATACGATCAATTCCAGTTAGCCGTGGAGAGCAGGGACATTACGACGATGCGGACGCCTCTTGGCCTAGTACGAATGTGTACCCTTCCACAAGGAGGGACGAACTCGGTAGCCCACATGGTGAACGCAATGAACAAAGTGCTAAGGGATTGTATCCCGGACATCACCATGCCATTCTTAGACGACATCCCGATCAAAGGATGCTCGTTGGAGGATAAGAACGAGACAATCGGACCAGACGGATGCCAAAAGTTCGTGGCGGACCACGTCGATGACTGCGAGAAGGTGCTACAAAGACTAAAAGGCGCGAGGCTCACCTTCTCCGGGGAAAAATCAGCCTTCGGGCAATCAGAGATCATGGTCGTCGGACACCTATGCGGGCCATTCGATCGGAAGTCGACGCCGGCCAAGGTAGAGGCCATCTCTGCGATGAAGCGCGACTGGAATTCGGTCACGGAAGTTCGGAGATTCTTTGGAGCATGTGCGTTCTACCATATCTGGATCCCACATTACGCCCACGTCATGGAGCCACTCTATGGATTGCTGAAGAAAGGGCGTAAATTCGAGTGGCGGGAGGAGCATACGGAGTCGGTCCGGAAATGAAAGAAGCACTTGTTGCGGCGCCGACACTCCGGAAAGTGGTCTACGGTAAAGACATTCCGATTTACATGACGGTAGACACGAGTCCGACCAGAATCGGATGGGTGATCAACAGGAGGATGAGAATGGCACGAGGTTCCCCATCCGGTTCGGCGCGAAATTCCTCAATGAACGACAACGAGGGTATGCCCAAGTTAAACACAAACTCTGGGGTATTGTTTCGGCGGTCAAGGCCGACAAAGACTACCTGATCAGGACAGAGGTGATAATCGAGACGGACTGCCTGCCGATTCTCGGTATGGTTTTCGGATGCGCGACGCCAGACCTGGCAATGCTCAGGTGGATAGCATTCATCAAGTCCCTGAATCTAGAAATATGACACATTTCTGGAAAGGACAACGCCATGGCCGACATGCTTTCGAGGGCGAGATTCCATGATGAGGACGGCATGGTTTCGAAGGACGAAGAAGTCGACATGGAATTCTTCGAGACGGCTTACGTAACAACAAGGGGAGCACTCCGATGCTTAACGAGTTCGACGAGAGCAAGTACGACAAGAATGGCTCCAGATCGGTGGGTTCCTGAAGACAATGACACCGGACGTGGCGTGGACGAAGGAAGAGACCAACCGGATTTGGAAGAAAGCATACCGATTCTTCCTACGGGATGGATGCATATGGAAGCACTCGAAGAAGAGAAGAAGAGAAGAAGAGAAACGACATCCCGCTCCAGGTTGTGGCGAAGAAAGAGGAACAGTTGGAACTGTTGACAGCGTACCACGAGACTCCCTGGGCCGGACACCGCGGGACGTGGGCCACGTTCGAGAAGCTGAAGGGGAAGTACTGGTGGTCGGGACTATATCGGGACGTGCATCGGTTCGTGACGGCTTGCGAAAGCTATCATATGCACTCCATAGTCCAACATCGGGACGAGCTCCACCCGACCTACCCTCCGACCATCTACTTCAAGTGGATGGTGGATCTGGTGACGATGCCGATGGGGGTAGGGCAGATGCGATATCTGGTGCTGGCTCGGGAGGACCTGACGAACCAAGTGGAAGGCCGAGCGTTGCCAAACAAAACGACCGCAGTTGTGTGCTGATTTCTGATCGAAGAAGTGGTATGCCGGTACGGGTGCGTAGGAAAGATCGTAGACGACCGCGGAGAACTGGACGCACAAGAGGCTGAAGTGTTGTTTGATCGGCTAAGAGTTAAACTCTCGCTCACCATGCGTACAATCCGGAGGTGAACGGGAAGGTGGAACGCGGACATGGGCCGATCATCAAAGCGTTAGTGCGGGCATGTGGAGGCCAAGTCGGAAACTGGCTACGGCTCTTACCCTATGCGTTGTGGGCCGACCGAACTACGCACAATTCGGTAACCGGGTTCATGCCGGCGGAGCTGGTGTACGGGCAGAAGCCGGTTATGCCAATGGAGCGAACGATCTCCTCATGGGCCACGGTGGATTGGAGAGATGAGATGGGCCAAGAGAAGTTGTTAGCGGCGCAGATCCGACAGCTTGAGCGAAGACCGGAGGATGTGGAACGAGCCGCCGAAAAGCTGCGGGCTGCGAGGGTAAAGAACAAGGGGCGATTCGACCGGACTCACTAACTAACGCCGAAGAAAATCAAGGAAGGCGACCGGGTTCTGGTATATGATAGCAGCCTTGACAACCAGCACAAGGCGATGCGGAAGTTCACAAGGAGGTGGTTCGGGCCTTACGTGGTGACAAGCGCCAACGACAACGGGACCTACCATCTCGGGGAGCTTGATGGGACAAGGATGTGTTGAGATACAAGCTCAACATTGGACAGATCGGCTGTGCAAACCAAGAATCGGATCAGTTGGGACCGCTCGATTAGGCCAGACCAGTGCATAAAACGGATATGCAAACTAGTGCGTAACTAGAGGCCGTATCGGTGCGTAAACTGAAAGGCCGTTAGAGAGATATTCCTCGTAAGGAATAATTTTGGGAGTAATTGTCGAGACTCATTTATGAGCAATCAAGTACTGTCAGTACTTGTGTCAGCCCATTGTCAAATCAATCGGTTGGGACCAATCGATTAGGCCGGACCGGTGCGTAAAACGGATACGCAAACTGGTGCGTAACTAGAGGCCGTATCGGTGTGTAAAACGAAAGGCCGTTAGAGAGATATTCCTCGTAAGGAATAGTTTTGGGAGTAAGTGTCGAGGCTCATTTATGAGCAGTCAAGTACTGTCAGTACTTGTGTCAGCCCATTGTCAGGGCTTGTATAAAAGGTGCTCACTAAGCACGATGTAAGTACAGAGTTAGTATTTTTGAATTGATGTTTCTATGTGTTCTCTCTCTGTCTCTCCCACGTACTATGCATACTCAAGCTCTCCATTAAACCTGCGTATTTTCTGTGTGTTTGGTTTTCTATTGCTTCCGCACATAATCTTTTACATGGTATTAGAGCACTAGGGTTGAGAACCTCTGCAGCCGACATAGCTTGAAAGAAAAACCAACCAAGAAGAACAGGCAAAACCGATGGATAGAGGCATGGCTCGCTCGCTTCCAACAGAGAAGCTCGACAGAAACAACTATGCGTCTTGGTCATACAAGATGCACCAGTACCTGCTCGGACACGATTACTAGAACTATGTCGATGGAGCAAATGACACAGCATCTGATTCGACACACAAAGACTTCCCGGCTTGGGAACAGTCGGCAAGTAGAGTATTGTACTACTTCACGTCTTGTGTGGGTGAATAGCTCCTGAGCTATATTCGGGATGCGAAAACACCAAAGGATGCTTGGGGAAATCTGAAGAAGATCTTTGCCGCAAGCACCACAGCCAGGAAGCTTCAACTTTGATAGGAGCTTAGCAATTTACGACAACGCGACTTGTTGGTGGCTGATTACACCTCAAAGATCAAAGATATATGTGATTCTCTAGCCTCTATCGATGTGAACGTCGAGGAAGGCGAGATGGTGCAAATCTGTTTCGGGGGACTGGCGTCGAAGTTCGGAGCGTTCCGAACTGCTGTGTGTACACGGGAGAATACACTGCCATTTTTTGACTTACAATCGATGCTCCTTATAGAGGAGAACCACACGGGTGCATCAACGAGCACGATTGCCGACAACAAGATGTTGTACACGGAGGGAGATAGGCCCCGTGGTCGTGGCGGACGAGGCGAGTCAGTGCGCAATTGAGGCGGCCGACGGGATAGGGGAAGAAGGCACCGGAGTGATGCTGACTGCAACTTCGGACCCTCTGGAAACAGGGGGAGTCGAGGCGATGAGAACCGGCTAGGGAAATCCACCGCAGAATGCTGGTACTGTGGCAAGAAAGGCCACAGGGAGAGCAAGTGCTGGAAACAGCGCGCCGATTCGGAGAGAACCGGGTCCGGACCAGGTTCCGGACAGACCGACAAAGGAAATCGGCAATGATCGCACTACGCCGAAGGATCCGGAGAAGCTGAAAAATGGTCAGTCTTCGTGACGAGACACGAAGCAAACTCGATGAAGAAGATCACCCCGAAGTCGGAGGAGGTGTGGTACGTCAACTCCAGCGCGTCAAACCACATGACGTGCCACAAGGAGTGGTTCTCGTACTTGGAAAAACCGATGCAACCGGGAGTGGTCGCAACCGGAGACGACACTCCGCATCCGATCATGAATGTCGGTGAAGTTCCCTTGCGCCATGTCGGGCAGAAAGGGAAACTTATGAACGTGCTACACATCCCAACAATCACGAAGAATCTGGTGTCGGTCGGGCAGATCATCGACCAAGGGATGCAAGTCCAGTTTGCGCATCTTGGGTGCTTCATCGAGGAAGAAGATCGAGTTATTGTGCAAGGGTGTAGAGACGGGAGGATGTTTATCCTCAACTCTAGTGACGGTGGCATTGCAATGTTCGCGAAAGGACAAAAACTCAAGTCGGACATCGACTTATGGCACAAGCGGATAGGCCACGTCAACTATCAACGTCTTCAAGACCTACAATCGAAACAGGTGGTGTTTGGATTACCCAAATTTAGTGGCCGAAAGGCACAAATTTGTGAAGCCTGCCAACTCGGGAAGCAACACCGACTTCCCTTCCCTAACGAGCATAATCGGAGCTGGAACAAGCTTGACTTGATACATTCCAATGTATGCGGGCCGGCACAGAACGTTAGTCTTGGCGGGAGTCAATATTTCGTCTCCTTCATCGACGACTATACGCGGCACATATGGATCTACCTTATTGAGAAGAAAAGTGAAGTCTTCGACTGTGCACGGAACCTTAAAGGGTTCGTGGAAACTGAAACAAGACGAAAGATCAAGTGTCTGCGTTCGGATGGCAGAAAAGAGTACTTTTCCAGTCAATTCAACGGCTATTTGCAACAAATGGGAATTCGGCGCAAATTCAATTATAGATACATTCCAGAGAAAAACGGTGTGGCCGAGAGGAAGAATCGGTTGATTGTGGAAGCGGCGCGGGCAATGCTAGAAGAAAAGAGCTTGCCCAAGTTCTATTGGGCCAAGGCAGTACAAACCGCGGTATACATCCAGAATCCGATCAGAGAAAAAGTGTCGGCACATGAGCAGTATTTCGGAAGGAAGCCGAATCTACGACACTTGAGAGTTTTCGGTAGCATTGCGTATGTGCATATACCGAAGGAGAAAAGGAGGAAGTTGGACGCGAAAGTTGAGAAGTGTATCTTGGTCGGCTATTCGGATGAGCAGAAGGGTTATACGTGTTATAACCCACGCACCAAACAAGCGCACGTGAGTCACGACGTTGTGTTTGACGAGTCCGCATCCTGGTACTTGCCTCCGACTCCGGACCTCACCTCCAATCCGAGCTCTCACGATGAGGTCAGCGAGACTGAGATGCCTCCGGATGAGCCTGAAATCGGGACTGGCGAAGAGAGTCCGATTTCGTTTCGGTTAAGCGGACCGAATGGACAACTGAGTTGGTTCGACCAGTCCAATGAAGAGCCGACGAGTAGTGGAGACTCGGCCGTGCATTCCCCGCGGAGGAAGCCAAGGAGACGGCTTACGCGCAAAGAAAAAGGGAAGAAGAAGGTGTCGAATTCCGGCACGGATAGGAACGAGTTGGATCTACGCGAGTCCGACTCCGAGGGAAGTGATGGCGGGCCTTCGAGAGTGAAGTCCGCATCGGCTAAGGAAGCCTCAACATCAGCTAATGAAGAATTACGCTGATCTACCCGCCAGAAGAAGCCTATTGTGCGGTTCGGTTATGAAAAGAATCTAGTGCGGAAGCAATATAGGAAACTGAACAACAGAAAACGCAGGTTTAATGGAAAGCTTAGGTTTGCACAATACGCACGGGAGAGACAGAGCGAAAGTAAACACACGAACTTAATTCAAAAATAATACTCGATCTGTACATCGTGTGTGTTCAATGAACACTTTTATACAAGTCCTTTTCGGACTGACAGTACTTCATTGCTCATTGAGGAGCCCCTACACTAACTCCCAAATATATATTCCTTGCGGAATATCTTTCCGATGGCCTCCCGGTTTCCGCACCGATCCAGCCTAACCGATCAGTCCCAACCGATCCGGTCCTCGGCTTGCTCAGCCGATCCAGCCGTTGTTGAGCTTGTGTCTCAACACTCCCCCTCAAGCTCAACTTGAGCCTCTTCGGGATCTTCCGGATCACCACGCCTCGCTCGCGCTCCTCGGCCTATTCGACTTTGCACGCTTCAACCCTTCCGGTCGGCTTGTCTGCTCCCACGGCCCTTCACAGCTCCCTTGTTGTTGTGGTGTTGTCACTTCTCCTGCTGCCTTCTTTTCTGCTTGGCCCTCGGTTGATTCAGTGTATCTAAATCAAACATCTGAACCGACTCAGCTACCTCCGATCGGTTTTTGCTCTCGTCCGAGTTGGCTATCTCCAACTCGTCTTCCGTCTTCTTGCCCTTGACGGCGTCATCTCCCCCATGCTTGGTTGGCTTCGACTCTTTCTTTCGGTTGCTCTCCTTATGTCCGCTTTTGGACTCTTCCGCGGATCCACCCTCGGCTTCTTCAGCCGATCCGAAGTCGAATTCATCATCCGACTCGGTGTCGCGGTCTTCGTCTTCCGGAACTTCTCTCCCTCTTCCGTGGTCATTCGGGACGTCTCTCCCCCTCAAGTTCGGCACGTCGAGGTGATGCAACCCAAGCGTACGCGAGAATTTCCGCAACTTGTCCAGACCAAGAGGCTTGGTGAAGATGTCGGCCGTTTGCCGATCCGTCGGAACATACCGAAGTTCGACTTCACCAGAAAGGACACGCTCATGGACAAAATGGTAGTGCACCTCAATGTGCTTGGTCCGTGCGTGGAAAATGGGGTTCTTCGCGACTTGGATGTTGTTGAGGTTGTCGCAGTAGATCGTCGTCGGATTGGACACCTCCTCTTGCAGGTCCTTAAGTAGCTGCTTCAGCCATATGGCTTCGCATGTCGCGACAGCCGCTCCTCGGTACCTTGCTTCGGTGCTCGACAGTACAACTATCGGCTGCTTCTTACTACTCCATGCTATCGCGGCACTCCCAAGAGAGAACGCATATCTGGACGTGGATCGGTGATTGGCGGCATTGCCAGCCCAATCAGCATCGGTGTAGCCGACCAACTGCGAGGCTGTATCGGTCCGATATAGCAATCCCTAGTCCTTAGTGCCACTTACGGACCGCAATACGCGTTGCGCACACTAAAGGTGCTCCTCGGTAGGTCGCGCCATAAACTAACCGATCACTCCAACCGGATAACTGAGATCAGGTTCGGTGATTATCAAGTAGATAAGGCTTCCGACGATCTGTCGGAACCTCGTCGGGTCGCATACCTTTCCAGAGTCGAGGCGAAGCTTGATTGTTCTATCCAGAGGAGTCGAGACGGACTTACAGTTTTCCATCCCGAATTTGAAGAGCATACTCAGTACGTAATGTCGTTGGCTGATCAGTATGCCTTCGGGGCTTCGGATCACTTCCATCCCGAGGAAGTAATGAAGGTTCCCCAGATCCTTCATGTTGAACGATGCCGTGAGTTGGAACTTCATGCGGTCAATTTCACCTATGTCGGCGTCGGTGATGACCAAGTCATCAACATATAGTAAAATACTGACCGGACCGAGTCGACCTTTCCGGATGAACAGGGAAGAGTCCGATTTTGACGTTGCAAAGCCCATCCAACGCAGTTGTTGCGTTATCTTCGTGTTCCAGGTACGTGGGGCTTGCTTCAGTCTGTAAAGGGACTTCTTCAATCGGCACACTACCGACGTGTTCGTTCTGGAGTGAAATCGGGGGGGGTTGTACCATGTACACCTGTTCCTCAAGCTCACCTTGTAGGAACACATTCTTTACATCCATCTGATGTAAGTGCCACCCCTTTGTCGCGGCTACCTTGAACAAAACACGGACGGTCTTCATCTTCGCGACCGGCGCAAACGTCTCATCCCTGTACACCCACCTACATCTGATCGGCTTCACACCCTTTGGTACGTCAACCAGGTCCTAGGTCTCATTTTCTGCCAATGCGTGCATCTCTTCCTCCATCGCGGCGGGCCAATTCGCGTCCTTAGCCGCTTCTGCGTAGCTCTCCAGCTCACGCACTTCCCCTACACGGGTCATGTACGCATAATGATGCGCCATGTACTCATATCCGAACCGCACAACTTGGTTCTTCTGGGGGGTAGATCGGCGTAATCGGTCATTAACCAATGTCGAGGTCTTCTCGGCCTACGCGGACTTCGCTCCTAAAGACCCGTCACCGCTTCCTTCGGAGTCGGACTCGCATCAGTCTGACTCGTTCCTATTCGTGCCAGAATCCGACACCTTCTTCTTCCCTTTCTCTTTGCGTGTAAGCCATCTCCTTGGCTTCCTACGCGGGGAATGCACGGCCGAGTCTCCACTACTCGTCGGCTCTTCATCGGACTGGTCGAACCAACTCAGTCGTCCATTCGGTCCGCTTAACCGAAACGAAATCGGACTCTCTTCGCCAGTCCCGATTTCAAGCTCATCCGGAGGCATGTCAGTCTCGCTGACCTCATCGTCAGAGCTCAGATTGGAGGTGAGGTCCGAAGTCAGAGGCAAGTACCAGGACGCGGACTCGTCAAACACAACGTCGCGGCTCACGCACGCTTGTTTGGTGCGCAGGTTATAACACTTATAACCCTTCTGCTCGTCCGAGTAGCCGACCAAGGTACATTTCTTGGCCTTTGCATCCAGCTTCCTCTGTTTCTCCTTCGGCACATGCACATACGGAATGCTACCGAAAACTTGTAAGTGTTGCAACTTCGGCTTCCTTCCAAAATACAGCTCGTGCGCCGACACTTTGTCTCCGGTCCGTTTCTGGATGTATACCGCGGTCCTTACCGCCTCGGCCCAGTAGAACTTGGGCAAGCTCTTTACTTCTAGCATTGCATGTGCCGCTTCCACAACCGACCGATTTTTCCTCTTGGCCACTCCGTTTTGCTCTGGCGTGTATCTACAACTGAATTCGCGCCGAATTCCCATATGTTGTAGATAACCGTTAAATTGACCGGAAAAGTAATCTTTTCCGCCATCCAACCACAGGCACTTGATCTTTCTTCCTGTTTCCGTTTCCACGAACCCTTTGAGGTCCTAGAAATAGTCGAAGACTTCGCTCTTCCTCTCAATGAGGTAGATCCACGTGTGCCGCGTGTACTCGTCGATGAAGGAGACGAAATATCGGCTCCCGCCAAGACTAACGTTTTGTGCTGGCCCCCACACATTGGAGTGTATCAAGTCGAGCTTGTTCTGGCTCCGGTTACGCTCGTTGGGGAAGGGAAGTCGGTGTTGCTTCCCAAGCTGGAAGGCTTCACAAATGTGTGCCTTCCGGCCACTAAATTTGGGCAATCCGAACACCACTTGTTTCGATTGCAGGTCTTGAAGCCGCTGGTAGTTGACGTGGCCTATCCGCTTGTGCCATAAGTCGATGTCCGACTCGACTTTTTGTCCCTTCGCGAACATTGCGGTGCCACCATCAGTAGAGTCGAGGATGAACATCCTCCCATCTCTGTGCCCTTGCGTAATAACACGGCCTTCCTCCTCAATGAAGCACCCGAGGTGTGTAAACCGAACCTGCATCCCCTAGTCGACGATCTGCCCGACTGACACCAGATTCTTCGTGATTGTCGGGACGTGTAACACGTTCATAAGTTTCCCTTTCTGCCTGACATGGCGCAAGGGAACTTCACCGACATTCACGATCAGATACGGAGTGTCGTCTCCGGTTGCGACTACTCCTGGTTGCGTCGGTTTCTCAAGGTATGAGAACCACTCCTCGTGGCACGTCATGTGGTTTGACGCGCCGGAGTCGACGTACCACACCTCCTCTGACTTCGGGGTGATCTTCTTCAATGAGTTTGCTTCATGTCTCGTCACAAAAACTAACCATTTTCCGGCTTCTCCGGATCCTTCGGCGTACTGCGATCGTTGTCGATTTCCTTTGTCGGTCTATCCAGAACCTGTTTCCGACCCAGTTCTGTCCGAATTGGCACGTTTTTTTCAGCATTCGCTCTCCCTGTGGCCTTTCTTGCCACAATACCAACATTCCGCGGCGGATTTCCCTTGCCGATTCTCGTCGCCTCGACTCCCCCTGTTTCCAGAGGGTCCAGAGTTGTTGTCGGCATCACTTCGGTGCCTTCTTCCTTGATCCCGTCGGCCGCCTCCATTGCGTACCGACTCGCCTCATCCGCCACGACCACAGGGCCTATCTCCCTCCGTGCACAACATCTTGTTGTGGGCATGTGTGCTTGTCGACGCACCCGTGTGGTTCTCCTCTATAAGGAGCATCGACTGTAAGTCGAAAAACGACGGCGTATTCTCCCGTGTACACACAGCAGCTCGCTTTCCTCGATGTTCACATTGATGGAAGCTAAGGAGTCGCATATGTCCTTGATCCTCGAGGTATAGTCAACTACCGACAACTCGCGTTGTCATAGGTTGCTCAACACCTGTCGAAGCTGAAGCTTCCTGGCTGTGGTGCTCGCGGTGAAGATCTTCTTCAGATTTTCCCACACACCCTTCGGCGTTTTTGCATCCTGAATGTAGCTTAATAGTTGTTCGCCCACACAAGAAGCGAAACAGTACAGCACTCTGCTCGCCGATTGTTCCCACGCCGAGAAGTCTTTGTGTGTCGAATCGGGTGTTGTGTCATTTGCTCCATCGACATAGCTCCAATAACCATGCCCAAGCAGGTACTGGTGCATCTTGTAGGACCAAGATGCGTAGTTGGTTCTCTCGAGCTTCTCCGTCGAAAGCGAGCTAGCCATTCCTCTGTCCATCGGTTTTCTTGTTCTTCTTCGTTGGTTTTTCCTTCAAGCAAAGTCGACTGCAGAGGTTCTCAACCCTCGCACTCTGATACCATGAAAAGAATGTCATGCGGAAGCAATATAGGAAACCGAACAACAGAAAACGCAGGTTTAATGGAAAGCTTAGGTTTGCATAGTACGTATGGGAGAGACAAAGAGAGAGTAAACACACAAACTGAATTCAAAAATAATACTCGATCTGTACATCGTGTGTGTTCAATGAACACTTTTATACAAGTTCTTTTCGGACTGACAGAAGTACTGACAGTACTTCATTGCTCATTGAGGAGCCCCTACACTAACTCCCAAATATATTCCTTGCGGAATATCTTTCCGATGGCCTCCCGGTTTCCGCACCGATCCGGCCTTCGTACGCATCGGTCTGCATACTGGTTTCCAACCGATCCGGCCTAACCGATCCGGTCCTCAGCTTGCTCAGCCGATACGGCCGATGTTGAGCTTGTCTCTCAACAGGTTATAATGAGTACATGGCGCACCATTACGCGTACATGACGCAAGTGGCGGAAGTGCGTGAGCCGGAGAGCTACGCAGAAGCAACGAAAGACGCAAACTGGCGTGCCGCGATGGAGGAAAAGATGCGCGCATTGGCGGAAAATGCAACCTGGGACCTGGTTGACGCACCGAAAGGTGTGAAGTCGATCGAATGTAGGTGGGTGTACAAGGTCAAGTACAACACCGATGGCTCGATCAACCGATACAAGGCCCGGTTAGTAGCGAAAGGCTACGCGCAAAAACACGGCATCGACTACGATGAGACATTTGCACCGGTCGCGAAGATGACGACCGTCCGTGTTTTGCTCGCGGTAGCTGCGGCAAAGGGATGGCACTTACATCAGATGGATGTAAAGAATGCGTTCCTACAAGGTGAGCTTGAGGAACAGGTGTACATAGTACAGCCCCCCAGATTTCACTCCGGAACGAACACTTCGGCGGTGTGCCAATTGAAGAAGTCCCTTTACGGACTAAAGCAAACCCCGCGTGCCTGGAATGCGAAGATCACGCATCGACTACGTCGGATGGGCTTTGCGACGTCAAAATCGAACTCCTCATTGTTCATTCGGAAAGGTCGATTCGGGCTGGTTAGTATTTTACTTTATGTTGATGACTTGGTCATCACCGACGCCGGCCTAGATGAGATTGACCGTGTGAAGCTCCAGCTCGCGGCATCATTCGACATGAAGGATCTGGGGGACCTTCATTACTTCCTCGGGATCGAAGTGATCCGTACCTCCGAAGGCATATTGATCAGCCAACGTCATTACGTGTTGAATATGCTCTTCAAATTCGGGATGGCAGATTGTAAGTCCGTCTCGACTCCTCTGGATAGAACAGTCAAGCTTCGCCCCGACTCCGGAAAGGTATGTGACCCGACGAGGTTCCGACAGATAGTTGGCAGCCTTATATACTTGACCATCACCCGACCAGATCTCAGCTACCCGGTCGGGGTGATTAGTCAGTTCATGGCGCGACCTACCGAGGAGCACCTTCAATGTGCGCAACGCATACTGCAGTATGTAAGTGGGACTAAGGACCGAGGGCTACTATATCGGTCCGATACAACCCCACAGTTGGTCGGCTACACCGATGCCGATTGGGCCGGCAACGTCCGGTTTCGTGTTCAGTTTCGTGTTCTCTCTCGGGAGTGCCGCGATCGCATGGAGTAGCAAGAAGCAGCCGACAGTTGCGTTGTCGAGCACCGAGGCCGAGTATAGAGGAGTGGTTGTCGCGACATGCGAAGCCATATGGTTGAAGCGGCTACTTAAGGATCTGCAAGTGGAGGTGTCTGATCCAACGACTATCTACTGCGACAACCTCAGCAGCATCCAGCTCGCCAAGAACCCCATTCTCCACGTCCGGACTAAGCACATTGAGGTGCACTACCATTTCGTCCGTGAGCGTGTTCTCTCCAGTGAAGTCGAACTTCATTATGCTCCGACGGATCAGCAGACCGGCAACATCTTCACCAAGCCTCTTGGTCTGGACAAGTTGCGGCAATTCTCAGGTGTGCTTGGGTTGCGTCACCTCGACGTGCCAAACTTGAGGGGGAGAGATGTCCCGAATGACCACGAAAGGGGGAGAGAAGACCGCGATGCCGAGTCGGATGACGATTTCGATTTGGAATCGGCTGAAGAAGCCAAGGGCAGATCCCCGGAAGAGTCTGAAAGCGGACATAAGGGGAGCAGTCAAAAGGAAGAGCCGAAGCCAACCAAGTGTGGGCGAGACGAAGCCATCAAGGGCCAGAAGAACGAAGAAGAGTTGGAGGCAGCCAACTCAAACGAGAGCGAAAACCGATCGAAGGAAGCCGAGTCAGTTTGGATGCTTGATTCAGATACGAAGAATCAACCAAGGGCCAAGCGGAAGAGAAGGCAGTAGAAGAGGCACCAATACCACAACAGCAAGGAAGCTGAGAAGGGCCGTGTGAGCAAACAAGCTGACCGAAAGGGTCGAGGCGCGCGGAATCAAACGGGTCGAGGAGCGCAAGCAAGGCGTGGAGCCAGGAGGAACCGGAACGTAGATTCGGAAGAGCGGATGGAACCTCAAGTTGAGCTTGAGGGGGAGTGTTGAGATACAAGCTCAACATTGGTCGGATCGGCTGTGCAAACCGAGAACCGGATCGGTTGGGACCGATCAGTTAGGTCGGACTGGTGCGTAACGAGAGGCCGTATCGGTGCGTAAACCGAAAGGCCGTTAGAGAGATATTCCTCGTAAGGAATAGTTTTGGGAGTAAGTGTCGAGGCTCATTTATGAGCAGTCAAGTACTGTCAGTACTTGTGTCAGCCCATTGTCAGGGCTTGTATAAAAGGTGCTCACTGAGCACAATGTAAGTACAGAGTTAGTATTTTTGAATTGATTTTTCTGTGTGTTCTCTCTCTGTCTCTCCTGCGTACTGTGCATACTCAAGCTCTCCATTAAACCTGCGTATTTTCTGTGTGTTTGGTTTTCTATTGCTTCCACACATAATCTTTTACAGGATGGCAGTACCGGTGACTGGGAAAAGGATCAAAGCGTTCAAAAAGCGGCACGAGGATGAACCGGACCCGGCGACTTGGATAGCGAGGACGACCGGTTCGGAGCGAATGGTGATCTGGAGGACGAAGGGTAAGCGTGGGCCGGTCTTCTCCGACAAGTGTCTATTTTGGCGCATATCGGTGGATGCGCGGTTAGGTGGGGGCGGATGTCGTGGAGAAAATCGTCCCTAGGCGGAATCGGAGAATGATGTGCGCGAACCGGCCCTTACATGCGGGCACAAGTTTTGTTGTAGTGTACATATATAGGTACAAGTCGGCTGATGTGAATATCCTAGGTCGCACGGATTTGATAGGTAGGAAATCGAGGCGTATCTCTGTCCGAAAGGATAGAGAATAAAGATAATGTAACGGGTTGTAACGACCTCCCTCCTTGGGCTATAAAAGAGAGGGAGAGGTATTGTGGAGGGGATCGCTTTAGTCGAGGACGAAGTGCTGTCGGACTGGGACCGAGCTCTTCTCCTCTGTCTTTCTCTGTATTTGCTCTGTGCAGGTTTTCGGGAGGTTGACTCTGCTCCGCGGAACGCCCGAGTGCTTCTGGCAGAGTCTCCATCTCGCTCTTCTGTGCACGTGTGTGTAGGCGTAGGAGATTTGTCGCTCACCGGCCTGCCAGTTGTAACCCCTTTTCATCATAATATATATGTACACATACGCATTCGTCTCGTTTCCATTGTTTCATTCGGTTGCAGTTTCTGTGTATCTGTGTGTGTGTGTGTGTGTGTGTGTGTGTGTGGAAGCACGGCCATTGCCTTTCTTGCTCCTACTCCTGATCGGTTATTTCTCGGTCCAAGACCCCCGTGGTCCCGCCTCATTCTATACGCACGCGCGTAACAATGCAACAACGTGACAAAGGTACTCCAAAGGTTCAACATGTCAGAGGTGAAACTGGTTAAATCGACACTTCCAGCAAATTGCAAGTTGTCTGGAAAGCACAGCCCGAAGACAAAGGCAGAGAAGTCGGATATGATGAAGATACCATATGCCTCTGTTGTTGGAAGCTTGATGTACGCAATGGTATATACCTGGCCGGATATTGGATATGCAGACGGAGTGGTGAGCCGGTTCATGAGCAATCCCGGAAGAGAGCACTAGAACGTGGTCAAATGGATACTCCGGTATTTGAAAGGCACCTCGAGTATGTGCCTCCGGTTCGGCTCCGGTAATCCCCAACTTGACAGATTCACATATTCGGATATGTCGGCTGATGCGGATACCAGCCGGTCAACATCCGGATATGTGATGACATATGCAGGGGGAGCTCTTTCGTGGCAATCGAGGTTGCGGAAGACGGTTGCACTGTCAACCACAGAGGCGGAGCACATAGCAGGTGTGGAAGCCGGCAAGGAGATAATCTGGATGAAGGATTTCATCGGAGAGCTAGGGATTCAACAGGAGGAATATCGGCTCTACCGCGACAATCAAAGTGCCATCCACCTTGAAAAGATGCAGCCTACCATTCCCAAACGAAACATATCCAACGGAGGTACCACTAGATCCGGGAAAGAGTAGAAGATCAAGAGTTCGTGCTGACCAAGATCCACACGGAGGAGAACGGGTTAGATATGTTGACCAAGGTGTTGACAACTGACAAGTTGGACGCATGCCGAAAGCGGATCGGTCTTGCGAGACATCCCATGCCGGAGTGAAGGGGGAGATTATTGGGAAATCGGTCCCTCTGGATGGGATCCGGTTATGAAACAGAAATGTTGTTAATCAGGTTTTGGTATTTCGGAAGCTAGTAAGACTCTGGTACCAAGATAGCTCCAGCATGACGGAGCACATGAATGCCTTCCAGGGGCTGATCCACCAGGCAACATCATTTGAAGTACCTCTCACCGATGAGGTACTAGCACTACTCCTGCTCAGTTCCCTCCCAGATAGCTGGGAGACGTTGGTTGTCACTTTGGGCAACGGCGGGCCAGAAGGGAAACGGTTATCCCTAGCAAGAGTGAAGTCGAGCTTGCTAGATGAGGAGGCGCGTCGGAAAGATAAGGATACGAGCTCCAACTCCAAAGCGCTTCTTACCGAATCGGAACGCGGAAGACAAAAGAACCGTAGTCCCCAAAACCGGGAAAAGTTGGGGACACGGTCAAAGACAAGGGGGTGACCTACTTGCTTCTATTGCGGCAGGCCGGGACACTTCCAGAAGAATTGTCGGCACTTCCGAAAAGACAAGGAAACCGACGGTACCGATTCGAAGCGGACACCGGACCGGAACGGTAAAGACCGGACGGGGCCGGACCGGAAGGGAACGAAGGCAATCGCGGCAAGTGAAGAAGAGTTGATGCTCATCACCGAGGAGAGTGAGCTAAAGCTTGCCGGCGACGAGATGACCTCTGTCCGGAGCGTCGTTCCACCTTACCCCGGACCAGAAATGCTTCTCATCCTACTCAGTCGGTGATCACGACTGTGTCCGAATGGGGAATGAAGGTACATGCCGAATTGTCGGCATAGGAGACGTGTGGTTGACAACACCAACCGGATGCAAGCTATTGTTGAAGGATGTCCGACACGTTCCGGAAGTTCGTCTGAACCTGATATCAGCCGGCCGGGTAGATGATGAAGGCTACACGGGTAACATCCGGAACGGTGTTATGAAGTTCAGCAAAGGGAGCCTGATTGTGGCTCGGGCCCGGAAGGTAAACACGTTGTACCTGATGAATGCCCGGTTATGCCCGGAAGAAGTGAACATGGTTTCCGACACTACCGGTGAGCTGTGGCACAAGAGGCTGTGTCACAGAGCGAGAAGGGGATGAAGAGGCTTGCAGACGCCAACCTCATTCTAGTGAAGAACGTGCACTTGGAGAAGTGCATTGATTGTTTAGCCAGTAAACAAAATTGGACCTCCTTCCAATCGAGGCCACCGATGAGACGTAATGCACCACTGGAGTTGGTGCATACTGATGTATGTCAAGTGGACACGAAATCACATGCTGGATCGCAGTACTTCATGACGTTCATAGATGACCACAGTCGGAAGCTCTGCGCCACACCGTTGAAGACGAAGGATCATGTGTTATTCGTCTTCAAAGAGCTCCACGCGAGAGTGGAAAGAGAAACCGGCCGGAAACTGAAGGCGGTTTGAGCAGATAACAGAGGTGAATACCGGGGGCAGTTCGAGGAATACTATCGCTCGAAGGGAATCCGGCTCGAATTTACCGTGCCGAAGACGCCGAAACTAAACGGGTTGGCCAAGAGGATGAACCGGACCATAATGGAAAGGGTCCGGAGTATGCTGGCGCAGGCAAAATTACCCAAGACATTTTGGGCTGAGGCACTGTCGACGGCGACATAGCTGATAAACAGATCACCCTCAGTACCCTTGGATGGAGATATGCCACAGAGAGTATGGACCGGCAAGGAAGTGTCCTACCGGCATCTGAAGGTATTCGGGTGTCTCGCGTACGTGCATGTAGCTAAGGACCGGAGAGGAAAGTTAGATCCAAAGACCCGGCCATGCATATTCCTCAGTTACGGCGACAATGAGTTCGGCTACCGAGTGTGGGACCCGGTCGACAAGAAAGTATTCCGGAGTCGAGATATTATCTTCATGGAGGGCAAGGCGCTCGCCGATTGGGAATCGGAGAAGAAGATAATGAACTCCGAGTCGACCGGTAAGAATAGACTCTACGATGAGCAGACCCAACCGGCAAGAGACCGGTTAGCACTCGAGGAACTAGCCGGTTACGGTGAGGATACCGAACCGACAGAAGAAGAAGTAGAGGAAGCTGAGACCGGAACCGGCCAAGACCCCGAATCGGATTCGGATGAAGAGCAAATGGAGGAGCCGGTTACCGAAGCCCGAAGACGGAGATATCCTCTCAGAGAGAGAAGGGCCCCCCGGAGATTTCCGGATGCAGAGCATGTTCTGCTAACCGATGAGGGGGAGCCAGAAGGCTTTGAAGAAGCGAAGGAAGACACCCATAGCCGAAAATGGTTAAGTGCCATGCAGGACGAGATGGATTCCCTGCATGAGAACCATACGTACGAATTGGTGGATCTGCCGAAAGGAAAGCGGGCACTCCGAAACAAGTGGGTGTACAAGTTGAAACCAGGAGATGCCGGCAACCCCCCGAGATACAAAGCCAGGATCGTGGTGAAGGGGTTCCAACAGAAGAAGGGCGTGGACTTCGACGAGATATTTGCCCCGGTAGTAAAGATGACCTCCATCCGGATGGTGCTGAGTATAGCAGCAAGCATGGACCTCGAGGTAGAGCAGTTGGACGTGAAGACGGCATTCCTTCACGGCGACCTCGAAGAGGAGATCTACATGCAGCAACTGGAAGGATTTGTGGAGAAAAGGAAGGAGCACCTGGTATGCCGGTTGAAGAAGAGCCTGTACGGACTGAAGCAGGCTCCCCGGCAATGGTACCGGAAGTTCGACTCCTTCATGACCGATCAAGGGTACCACAAGACACAGGCCGATCACTGTGTGTTTGTGAAGAAGTTCGAAGGAGGCGACTTCTTAATACTCCTCCTATACGTGGATGACATGTTGATCGTCGAACGTGACCAAGTCAAAATACGGATGCTGAAGAAGGCTCTCAACCGGACCTTCTCAATGAAAGACTTGGGTCCGGCAAGACAGATGTTGGGGATGCACATCATTCGGGATCGGTTAAAGAAGCAACTATGGCTGTCACAGGAGAAGTATGTGACAAAGGTGCTTCACCGGTTCAACATGTTAGAAGCGAAACCGGTCGGATCGACACTTCCAGCAAACTGCAAGTTGTCCGGCAAGCAAAGCCCGAAGACGAAAGGAGAGAAGGCAGATATGATGAAGATTCCATATGCCTCTGCCGTCGAGAGCTTGATGTACGCAATGGTGTGTACCCGACCCGATATAGGATACGCAGTCGGAGTGGTGAGCCGGTTCATGAGTAATCCCGGCAAGGAGCACTGGAACGCAGTCAAATGGATACTCCGGTATTTGAAGGGCACTTCAAATATGTGTCTCCGATTCGGCTCCGGAAAACCTCAACTGGACGGTTTCACCGATTCGGACATGTCGGCTGATGTGGATACCAGCCGGTCTACATCCGGGTATGTGATGACATATGCAGGGGGAGTTGTTTCGTGGCAGTCGAGGCTGCAGAAGACGGTTGCATTGTCAACCACAGAGGCGGAGTACATGGCGGCTGTGGAAGCCGGCAAGGAAATCTTATGGATGAAGGACTTCATCGGTGAGCTCGGTATACGGCAAGAGGAATACCGACTCTATTGCGACAGTCAAAGTGCCATCCACCTTGCTAAGAATGCGGCCTACCATTCCCGAACGAAGCATATCCAGCGGAGGTATCACTGGATCCAGGAAAGAGTAGATGACCAGGAGTTCGCACTGACGAAGATCTACACGGCCGAGAACGGGTCAGATATGCTGACCAAAGTGCTGACACCCGACAAGCTGGATGCATGCCGCAAGAGAATCGGACTGGTAAGACACCCCATGCCGGAGTGAAGGGGGAGTTTGTTGGGAGACAGGTCCCTCCAGATGGGAAGGGAGAAGAACAGTGCCGACGAGGTGTAGGCCCGGTATTAACCAAATGAGGAGTACCCGGCTATGGAGAGCCGGATGGTGCAGGCCCGGTGAAGACCGGATGAGGAGTACCCGGCTACGGAGAGCCGGATGGTGCAGGCCCGATGAAGACCGGATGAGGAGTACCCGGCTACGGAGAGCCGGATGGTGCAGGCCTGGTGAAGACCGGATGAGGAGTACCCAGCTATGGAGAGCCGGATGGTGCAGGCCCGGTGAAGACCTGATGAGGAGTACCCAGCTACGGAGAGCCGGATGGTGCAAGCCCGGTGCGAACCGGAGGAAGAGACATATTCGTAAATATGTTTCTGAGAGCCCATCGAGGCTATATTTGTAAATAGCCGAAAAGTCATATTAGTATAAATATGACTTAGGGCAAACTTGTTATGTTGTTGTCAATTTCTTTCTTGCACGAAATCAGAGTGTGTAACTGTACAGAGAGAGAGAGAGAGAGAGAGAGAGAACGAGGTCGTTGCCTCTGTTGTAACCGCCGCCTGTGGCGAAGATCGTGAGCACGAGGTCGTTGCCTCCGTGGACTCATTGTTTTGTACATTCTTACATAGTGACAGTTTGCAGTCTGTGGACTGTCGTGGTTTTTTCCCCTAGTTTGGGGTTTTCCACGTAAACCTCCTGTGTAGTGTGTGTATATCTTCCTCTCCTTTGTGTCGTGTTTTTCTTCCCGTTTTCTGTGTATCATTCTACGCTCGGTTGTGGCCGAGCGTCGTGCAAAAGGAACGTTAGGTTCATCGTCACACACCTCGTCCGATCTCGGGGTGCTCTATTTCATTGAGTTTGCTTCGTGCCTCGTCACGAATACAGACCCTTCTCCGGCTCTCCCGGAGTCTTCAACGTAGTGCGATCGCTGCCAATTTCCCTTGTCGGTATGTCTGGAGCCGTTCCCGGAACCAGTTCTCTCCGAATCGGCGCGCTTCTTCCAGCACTCACTTTCCCTGTGGCCTTTCTTGCCACAGTACCAGCACTCTGCGATGGACTTCCCTTGTCGGTTCTCATCGCTTCGACTCCCCATGTTTCCAGAGGGTCCGGAGTTGCTGTCGGCATCACTTCGGTGCCTTCTTTCTTGATCTCGTCGGCCGCCTCCATTGCGTGCCGACTCGCCTCATCCTCCACGTCCACAGGGCCTATCTTCCTCCGTGTACAGCATTCTGTTGTCGGTGTGCGTGCTTGTAGACGCACCCGCGTGGTTCTCCTCTACCAGGAGCATCGACTGTAAGTCGAAAAAGGACGGCGTATTCTCCCGGGTACACACAGCCGTTCGGAACGCTCCGAACTTCGACGCCAAACCTCCGAGACAGATCTGGACCATCTCGCTCTCCTCGATGTTCACCTCTATGGAGGCGAGGGAGTCGCAGATATCCTTGATCTTCGAGGTATAGTCTGCCACCAACAAGTCGCGTTGTCGTAGGTTGCTCAACTCCTGTCGGAGCTGAAGCTTCCTGGCTGTGGTGCTCGCGGCGAAAATCTTCTTCAGATTTTCCCACGCACCCTTCGACATCTTTGCATCCCGAACATAGCTCAATAGTTGTTCGCCCACACACGACGCGAAGCAGTATAGTACCCTGCTCGCCGATTGCTCCCACGACAGGAAGTCTCTGTGTGTCGATTCGAGTGCCGCGTCATTAGCTCCTTCGACATAACTCCAGTAGCCGTGCCCGAGTAGGTACTGGTGCATCTTGTAGGACCAAGACGCATAGTTGGTTCTGTCAAGCTTCTCTGTTGGAAACGAGCTCGCCATGCCTCTATCCATCGTTCTTCTTGTTCTTCTTCGTCAAGCTGTGTCGGTTGCAGAGAGGTTCTCAACCCTCGCGCTCTGATACCATGTAGAAAGTAGCGTGCGGAAGCAAGTATGAAGACAGAACAGAGAAAGGAAACTCAGGTTCAATGGAGAGCTTAGGCTTACACGGTATACGCGGGAGAGATAGAGAGAGAAACACAAAAAACTATATTCAACAATAATACACAATCTCTGTACATAAGACGTGCTCAGTGAGCACTTTTATACAAGTCCTAAAAGGACTGACCGAAGTACTGACAGTACTTCAATGCTCATCAAGAGCCCCTACACTAACTCCCAAATATATTCCTCACGGAATATCTTTCCTAACGACCTCCCGGTTTACGCACTCGGCCTAACCGATCGGTCCCAACCGATCCGGTCCTCGGCTTCTTCAGCCGATCCGGCCGATGTTGAGCTTGTCTCTCAACAATGAAGAACTTCATCGGAGAGCTCGTTATCCGACAAGATGAATACCGACTCTATTGCGACAGTCAAAGTGCCATCCACCTTGCTAAGAACGCAGCGTACCATTCCAGGACCAAGCACATCCAGCGTAGGTATCACTGGATCCGGGAGCGAGTAGAAGATCGAGAGTTCGCGCTGACGAAGATCCACACGGCCGAGAACGGAGATATGCTGACCAAAGTACTGATACCCGACAAGCTGGATGCATGTCGGAAGCGGATCGAACTAGTAAAACATCCCATGCCGGAGTGAAGGGGGAGTTTGTTAGGAAACAGGTCCCTCCGGATGGGAAGTGAGAAGAACAGTGTTGATGAGCAAACTCGGCCTTGGCCGAGGCCGAAACCGGATGTGGAGTACCCGGCAACGAAGACCCGGTGAGAACCGGATGTGGAGAACCCGGCAACAGAAGACCCAGTGAGAACCGGATGGGGAGTACCCGGCTACGGAAGACCCAGTGAGAACCGGATGACGAGTACCCGGCAAGAGCCGGATGGTGAAGGCCCGGTGAGAAGTGCTCACCGGATGAAGGGACATATTCATAAATATGTTTTCTGAGAGTCCATCGGGGCTATATTTGTAAATAGCCGAAAAGTCATATTAGTATAAATATGACTTAGGGCAAACTTAGTGGTATTGTAGTTGTCATTCTTGTTGGTGCAAGATCTGAGTGCGTAACTGTGTACAGAGAGAGAGAGAGAGAGAGAGAGAGGAAGAAGTCGTTGCCTCTGTTGTAACCGCCGCCTGTGGCGAAGATAGCAAGCTCGAGGTCGTTGCCTCGGTGCTTTACTATTGTACATTGTGATATAGTGATAGTTTGTAGTCTATGGGCTGCCGTGGTTTTTCCCTAGTTTGGGTTTTTTCCACGTTAACACCCTGTGTACTCTTCTCTTCACTATGTCGTGCGTACCTTACCCGTTTTTCTGTGTTTGATCCTAGACTCGGTTGTGGCCGAGCGTTGTGCTTAGGGAGCGTGTATTCCTGTCAAGTACGGTTGGTGATTCAAATGCATCCCACACGTTATTCGACAAATGCATCACAAGTCGGGTTAGTGGGCACCTTATTGACTGGCATAGCATTGTCATGGTTTGCTCCATTGCTCGAGACAAATTGTCCTCTACTGAATAATTTTGAGGAATTTATCAAAGAATTTAAGGCTTGTTTCGGAGATACTGATGGGGCGAGAAAAGCTATCAACAAGATTCGTACACTACATCAAGGTGATCAGCTAGCTTCGACATATGCCGCCAATTTCCGTCTCATCACAAGCGATATTCATTGGGATGAACAAGCCCTAATGGAGTAATTCCGTTCAGGCCTTCGTAGTGATGTCAAGGACTTACTTATTACCTTCCCTGAGGATCCAAGGTCACTTACAGAAGCTATTAGTCGAGCAATACGGTGTGATAATCGCCTTTTTGAGCATCCATGTGAGCGACAACAACAAATAACAAGATCAAGATTCACACCAACTTATGCATCAGTAACGACACACTCATCCCCAAGGCAAACATATAGCCATGCTCCAACTCCAAGGCAAACACGTAGTCCAGTCCCAATGGATAGTCCTACACCTATGGAGATCGATATCACTCAATGACGAGGACCGTTGTCCGACAAAGAGAAGCAACGATGCCGAGCAAACCGTATGTGCTTATATTGCGGAGGTCCAGGACATATAGCCATTCATTGCTCCCGTAGGTCGAGAGGTTAGGTAAATCAAATTCACTATGACAATAAAAATGAGTCCAACATTTTAGAAGCAGTTAGTGAATCTAATATTATGAATAATCCACCCTTGTCCAATAAGTTTGAAGTGCTAAGCCAATTAGAAGAGGAGTCAACTTTGTGACAAAGTATTAAAAATGGAATCCATTCAAGAAGATCAACAAGGAGGTCTGAAGAATCTCCTCTGATGACTTCATGTTCTCCTTGGCCCATGACCCCTATGATCCCACTCGAATAGCACATACACACGAGTTTTATATGACACTACTCATGGGAGTTCTTGGTGTATCGACTTTGACTGAAGAATATGAATCGAAATTCTGAATAGTACTTACTTGATTTAACTGTCTCTTTGATCAATGTACACAATGCATTGATATATGTCATGGACAACAAAATATAGACAAAGTTGATTTGCTCAACGTATGTGTTTCTCTACTTCATACAAAGGACCTCGGCAGCATGTCGCATCAAGCTCCATTGTCCTAGGTCCATCAAAAATAATAGGATTGGGAACTTTAAGTGGTCCTAAAGGTGGTGAGGCTAATATTGAAGCATATGTTGGCTCATGTGGAAATTTTTCAGTACTCAAAACCCCACTGGAACAAACAATTGTTGCATTGAACTATGCAACTTATATCTTTATCAATGATTTAGGGCCCTCATGAAATGTCAAAATCAATTCTTTAACATCACTACATAGATCATGTTGGAATAAGTCCATTAACGACGCTTCATTCCAAGGGATATCACAAGCAAGAATATGAAAATTTGTTGCGTAAGTTGAGGCGGCCCAATCTCCTTGACACAATCTCCAGGTCTTGTTTATCGTCATTCTTACACTATCTATATCAGCACAACTAGGTTTAAATTAATTGATAAAGGTATCAAAGTTTTTTAGTATAGGGGACTTCTTCTCTCGCAATGGTGCAAACCATGCTAGTGTGGTTCTTGTTAATAACGTTCAAACTAACTCAACTCGACTTGTGTCTGTTGGATAATAGCTGGGATGCATATGAATTACAAGGCGCACCTAATTTAAAAATCCTCGAAACTGAGACCATGTACCATCAAACTTTGTTGGCAAACTAATTCTGGGTTCTTTCAACAAGGTTTGAGAGGTTGAACCTTGTTGTCAAAGAGATAACACAACCACTTCAAGTTGTTGGACTCATTTAGAGAATTCCTCATGTTGTGCCTTTTCGACACTCACTTGTTGTAAGTCACCAAGAAGCTTTTGATTCTCTTGTTCGAATGCTATAAAATTTGACGTTTGGAAGTTGAGCTCTGTTCGAATATGCATATACTCTTACTTACTAATAGTCGCCATTGTGATGGAAGATTCGGCTAGATAGTCGGAAAAAATATGAGTGTATTCCGGTTCACACTATCATGACTGATACTACAAAGACAATGTCGATTTTGACGACAAGAAAATAATAACAAGCAAGAAGACAAGAATTTATATTACCTTGAGACCAAGATGATAAGGGTGTTGAAGATTGGCATTGAACCGGAATGGTTCAACACTAAGCAAATTTTCCACTTATATAGCACATAGGGATCTTGATATTGACATTTTGTGACAATTTGACTCAAAGTTGTACACAATAATAATTCAAATGATTCCTATTTTTTGCCATGTTTTTACCCTAAAGCACATATAGGAAACATCCCTACAAAATTTGGAGGATGATATGGTTGCTCAAACATTTAGCCTCTATAGGAACTCAACTATGGGTCCAAATAATTTGTTAATTTGTCAAGAATGTTGGGATACAACCATGGGAAAATAACAATTGTTTATTTATGGTGGTATGATGTTAATAGTGACTAATCGTTTAAATGCTCAAAACATATTATGGGTCAAAAATCAGTTCACTTTTGGCAAATGTTTAGAATTGGTCAAGTGACAACCACCCAAGTGTAGAAAAGATACTAACTCTCCATTGACATAAGTGCTTGCAGCCTCACAACCATTATATTAGGATAGAAAAGAAAATATCAAGTGTAAGTTTAATTGCGTGTCAAGGCTTGGCTTGTTAATTGTACAAAATGTTGTTTAAAAGTCACACAATCATATCATGACCTTTAGGACAATGTGCACTAGATTCCATATACCTCCTGGATATGACTACATTTGGCCAACAGTAGCTAGAATGCCTATTCTTGTGGTCCCTATTGGTGCTAGAGGAAGCACGAAAAAGAATGTTTATTTAATGGTAAAAGAAATTGATACTCCGAGTGCACACCAATTATGTATATCATAAGTTGATTGAAGCTAGAGTTTGGCTAGAGATGAAGGTTTCACATACATCACATATTACCCATTGTATACAATGGTGGCATTGGATGTTTGATGAAATTCTCATTTTGGATTCCATGCTAAAGTATTTCTTTGTTGGGAACGATGGGTGGGTTGTCTTTGAAATGGCTTTAAAATACCAACACGTTTCTAATGGGTCATGTTTTTTCTACCCAAGATTTAGGAGGATGCCATGTAGAGATTCCTTACATGCCCAATTGCCAAGGTAGTTAATTTGGATTGTTATGTCTTGACGTTGGGCATCATTAACAAGTAATTATTTGTCCCCTAATTCAATGGGTTTTAAGGTTTACCCTCACTATCATATAAGGTTGTATTCTACTACCTTAGGTAATGGGGTACATAATAGTTAGGGTTTGAGAAATTAGTTCTTGTTTGATGATCTCCATGGGGTACAACAATAAGTCTTTAGATTAAAAGGAAAACTGATTTGGTACTTTTCACAAGAAGATTTGCAAGCACCTTGTCCTTGGAACACCTTAGTATTGCAAGTCAACTTTCCACCAATTAGTATTGCAACACCTTAGAGGATTTACCTCACCATAAGATCCATACTAGGGGTTTTTGTGTGTGTGTCTATGACAACAGTAATTTTATTAAGATGTCTTATGACATGGATAATCGATGCAACAAAAAGAGTAGCCTCTACTAACACAACATAGAGGGTAGTGTCATTATAATAAATGTCTCAATAAAATTTTCTTCCTATATTGCTTAAATTAGGAGCATGTACATGTCCATAGTGTGAGAGAAATTGTTGTTGTGCCTATACACTCCTAGATGTTGTGATCATGTTCTTGCACATCATTATTATTCTTCCATATGATACATTGAGATGGCTATGAGTCACCTATTATTAATTCAATTAAGAATCTCGTAAGTTGATTATTTTCTGGTAGCTCCATCATTGACAACAACCATTACTCAATTCACAAGAAAGTATTGTATGATTTATAGGTTCTTTCATTATGTGACATGTGGTGCCATGTGTATTTTGCGAAGTAGTTAGCTACCAACCACGAAAATTGTAATTCCTTTTTTCAAGAGGTCCACCAGATTATTTTACGGTTATTACTTAATGGAGATAAGTTCCCTTTTAAAACAGAGGACCACACTTAAGGCAATCAAATATTGTTTTTTATTTAAAATAGACCTATATTTCAATCTCTTATTTATAAATTAAGTGTCATTGGATTTAACATAATGCATGAATGTTGTGTACAACAAACTTCGATGAATGACGTCCCTGACTCCCTCACTAGGCATGTTGGAGTAAAGAGAGAGTGCATAGAGATGCATGAGAATTGAATTACTAAACTTTAATAAACATTGGCATGTTTTGATTCATGTGTGTGTTATTGGACACCTAACGAGGGAAGGCCCAATCAATGTACTCCAATGTTAAGTTTTCTAATGATGGACACAACGATGGCAATAATTAATTGAAGTGATGTGCTTAGCAACAATTTTAGGTACCTCCACTATTGTTAATCTTTTGATTTCCGCACAATTGTATCATTTTCAATTGAAATTTGAAACCCTAATTTGTAAAAGAAGTGAGAATATTGTGATGACATTTGTACCTACAAAAATATTTGACTCTTGATACTAGAATGGTGTTTTATAAATACTCGGGAGTGCATCAAATCCATTGCTTTTCAGCCTTCCAAAGTTTTTCTCATCAATGATTTGGAATCATACAATTAGAATCTTCTTCATTTTACTATGCAATGAGTAGAACAAGAAATTGTCTTCTTTTACGTAACTTGTTCCAAAGGTTCAAAGGATGAGAATGGTCCAATATGTGATGGCGATTTTGTAGAACATAATAACTTCAAATCCATGACGAAGAAGTGATGAAGAGTGGTGCTAAAAGACCATATACACGTTCTTGATGCCATGGAAATCATACGGAATCTTTATCCATGTACTTCATGTGCATTTCCAAGTTTCATTTTTTTCACACCACATATACTTAAAATGCCTCTTTGGATCAAGTTGTAAAATATATTTGTTGGGATAAGATATTTTTATCTACATCTATGCTCATATATGTATGTATGTAAAATATTCCGGAGAAACTAATATATCTATGAACTAATAGTAAAGAATAGTTTTAATGCTTAAGGGTAGGTTAAATGGGAAATTGAATATACTAAGGTGAAAATTGATAAGGACTCGAGGCACATCCAAACATGTGGAATGAAGTCGAGATTTTGAAATAAAATGTTAGGATCAAAATGTGGGTTATGCCATTGAAGAGAAAGATCACATTACTAAATCAAACTTTAAAGTGCAATGTTCTAAAAGCAAGGAGAACGTTCTAGGCATAACCTTATGAGGCAATTGTAAAGGCCAATTTTAATGGGTTTATGGGTATCAATTATCCAATGATTTGGGACTAACCCATAAGGACTTCTAACACGTTGCGGTTTGAAAGTGTAAGGACTTCTAACCCATAAGGACTGTCGACCCCTTCCACATGGCACCTAAAAGATGTTGTTAAGTCTTTGTCGGTGCGGCAAAGCTCTTGTATTTCAAATCCATCAATTCATTGACTTGCAAGGTATAACATGAGGCCATATATTGGGAAGCCGATGGGGTTTTCTATTCGTCCTTTGCTTGAGAGTAGTAGGTTTGCTTTAATCTTTCCCTCAATCTTTTCATTAATTTCTTATCATTAATACAATCACGAATTGCCAAAATATCCCTCAAGAAAGTTTGCAATCTTCACTATGTATTTGCAAAACGAACCAACGTATTTTTAGGTGTGTAGTTTATAATATGGTTACAAATACTTCAACTTGTTCCTTATTATGGCAATGTTTATTGTTGCATCCCCAAGAATAATGTTCATCCTTGCAACTTGCATAAAGGATTATATTGTCAAATAAACGTTGCAACGACAAATGATTTATAAATAGTGTGTTGGTCATGATATAATGTGTTTAGGAACTTTCATGGGGGAATAGCACATGCCTTATGGCATACATCAAGGGTGAGAGACAACTTGATGCAAGGATGAGAGGTGAAGAAAATCAAAATCTTGAGGGTGATAAGGAAAATGATTTTCATGTGTATCTATTGTTTTCTATGAAGTTAGGATTCCATCTAGATCATGTATGATGTGATTATTATTGAACATGTCATGCCATCTACTTTTCGGGCCTAACCGTGTGTGTATGCGAGGTTGCCATCTGTAATAAATATTTAACAAAACATCTACGAGTACATAGTGGCCTTTCTCCTAATTCTACCTCAATGATGTTCTATAATTGCATAATATATAATTCCCCTTGATAAAATTCCATACTTTTTCTTGAAGAAGAAAATAGAATTGCAAGCATGGGCTATTATTCATGTAGAGGTCAAATCGAACGTTTGCATCCATCCACTTGGGCCATGCAAATAATGATATCTCTCAATCCATCTACCTTAACCAGCAACCAGGCAAGGCCATTTGTGTTATTTCTAACAAGAAGAGTAGCAAATGGTGATAATATCTCATTCTAACTCTAGTCCTACTCCTACCTCAACCAATCATTCATTTCTCTCAAATCATGTTATCTCAACCGACTAGGCAAGGCCACACATGATATGGGAATGGTACCAACCAGGGGATATTGTATCATAATCCATTTCTCTCAAATTAGGTTATATCAGCCAACAACTAGGCTAATGCCATTCATAGTATTGAAACACCAACTAGGGATTAATTCACTATCATTCATCTCTTTTAGATTCATGTATGTTAGCAACTTGGGGGGGGGGGGGGATGTAATATCTCACTCATCTCCCTCAAAACACAACAAATGACACCTAGGCCAAACAATATCATCATTTTCGTCTCTCTCGTAGGCAACCACAAAAAGCAAAGCAACAAGGGAGATAAGGTTATCGCACGTCTGTCTCAATCGAGCAAAAGTAGCAACTACGGTAGGGCAAGATAAGCCCGCTATCTAGTCATTCATCTTGTTCTCCAAAACAATGGGGCAAGGAGTCACCATGGTGTGTATGAAAGGCCTCCGGAGATAAACAAGGGGGGGCTTTACACACGTATCAGTAGATAGACATCAAGGCACACATGCATGCACAAACACACATATATACACATACACACATACACATTGATGGATAGACACATGCACGCACGCACACGTAGATGGATATACATTAACACACATGTGCACATACATTGATGGATATACATTGATACATATACACACATTGGATGGATATATATACATTGACACACAAACACACACATTGATGGATATCCATTCAGATACATTGTCCCTTTGGGATTTTATACTGCACCATGGTCTGTTACCCCTATTTTTCCAATCGACCTTGCTATAGAGACAGATTGTGTAAATACATCGATACACACACACACACACATATCGATATATAGACATCAAGGCACACATGCACGAACACATACATGTACATGGATAATGGATATTCATGGACACACACACACAGATACATGTACGTGGATAATGGATATTCATCGGCACACCCACATACGCACACACACACATAGATGGATAGACATAAACCCACTGTTACCCACCCACACACACACACACACACACACATGTACATGGATAATGGATACTCATCGACACACAGACACACACATAGATGGATATACATCAAGAGAGGCATAGACACACACACGAGCATGCACACACACACACACACGGATATACATCAAGAGAGGCATAGACACACACACGAGCACGCACACACACACACACGGATATACATCAAGAGAGACATAGACAAAGAGACAAACACCCACACACACATAGATGGATATACATCGAGAGTGACACACACACACGCGCGCGCACACATTGGTAGATAGACATCGAGGCACACACACACACACACACACACACATGGCTATACATATATTGATAGATGGACATGGAGACACATAGATGGGTTAGTAGTGATCCACACATATTGGAAGGGCGAGAATTTGTGTGTGTTTGTTTATGTGTGGGTAGGGGGGGGGAGTCTCTATTTAATAAATAATACTAGCCAGCTTTTCCTTGTAGTAAGGAGTAAGTATATCAAACAAAAAAAACAACGAACAAAAAGGAGCAAAATTCGCTCTCTCTCTCTCCCAGTTATAACTTATATGTATGTATGTGAGACTGTTTATATAATATGTACACAAATTTCAAACCTTAATCGGCTCGTTTATGCATTGATTTCGGTGGCGTTATTTTTGGTTTTTCTTTTTTCCTCTCTCTTCTTTCTCTTTTTCTGTTTTTCTTCTCCTTTTCTTCTGTTTCTTCATCCACTGATCTCGTTTTCCTTCTGTTTCCTTCATCCATTGATTCATTGATCTGGTTTTCTTCCGTTTCATTGATTCCTTGCTCGATTAATTCATTGATCGTTTAATTCATTGATTGATTCATTGATTGTTTCGTTGATTGTTTTATTCATTGATTGATTCGTTGATTGTTTGATTCATTCATTGATCCATTGATCGTTTGATTCTCTTTCTCTGATTGAATTTCTGCATCTGCCCCCATCAAACCCTCCCCCACCATGGCAGGCCCCTATCGCCATGAGCCCCGCCATTATTACAACACGAGGATCTACACAGAGCTCTGCAATCGGAGCAGCAACATCCGATCCCCGCCTCTTCTTCCCCACCATCATCAGATCCATCACCGCATCCTTCATCATCATCAGAATCAGTATAGCAACATAAGTAGCAGTAGTAGCCATGGCAAATCTGTAGATGAGAACTTGGAAGACTACTGGGAAGATGCCTCTGTGTCTCTCAGGGGATCCTGGGATCCCTTCAGTATCTCTGCACCGTCTTCTTCTTCTCCTGCGTCTGTTTCTTCTCCGCTTTCTTCTTCGTCTGATACCACACAAGCGACCACATCTGGAAGGAATCTTCTCCCCCCAGGGAATATTCTTCCCGCGGAGGAATCCTGTTCAAAGAGCCCCTGCGGGTCGTCACCATCGGAGGGCCGGAATCTTCTCCACGGGAATATTCTGGCCAAGAAGGAGGCATCATCATCATCATCATCATCATCAGAGAGCTGGAATCTTCTCGATGGGAATATTCCTCCCAAGAAGGAACCATCATCATCGGAGGGCCGGAATCTTCTTCAGGAGAATATTCTGGCCAAGAAGGAATCATCATCAGAGAGCTGGAATCTTGTCCATGGGAATATCCTGGGCAAGAAGGAATCATCCTCTCCATCATTAGAAAGCTGGAATCTTGTCCATGGCAATATTCTGCCCAAGAAGGAATCATCATCATCATCATCATCATCGAGCTGGAATCTTCTCCATGGGAATGTTCAGGCCAAGAAGGAATCATCAACATCATCATCATCATCAGAGAGGTGGAATCTTCTTGATGGGAATATTCTTCCCAAGAAGGAATCATCATCATCATCAGAGAGATGGAATCTTCCTCATGGGAATATTCTCCCCAAGAACGAATCATCTACATCATACTCATCATCATCATCATCATCAAATTTTGAGATTGATCACAAGAGCAGCACCAATTACATAAGGGTGGGTTCACATGGTGGGGTGCGGAGTTTCCCGCCGCCCGTCGCGTCGTGCGTGACCATGTCGATAAAGGGGGGTGGCCGGTTCGTGCTCAAGGAGATGGACGCGTGCAGCAGCCCCGGGTTCTTCCGGGCGGAGCGCGTGGACGGCCGCCTACGCTTGCGCCTAATCCAACACCACAATGTCCATGACAACGGTCTCATCGGGAGCCAAGCCGATGAAGAATCCGATAAAAATCATGATGATGAAGATGATTATGAAGAAGAAGAAGATGATGATGATGATGATGATGATGAATTGTGTGCACCAACAACATCGGATGATGAATTGTGTGGACCAACACCGCCGGACATAATCCGGTCGGTGGACACTGGGCCGAACCATGACCCGGACGATCCCAAGCCGGTTAGTGTGAACATGGCATTGCCGAACAATAGCAACAACCCGAGGATGGATCCTCAGACAATGCCAATGCCTGGGGGTGTGGTCGTGAAACCATGGTATCCAAAGGAAATGTTTCAATACCATCAATCTAATTTGGCTCACCTAGGCCTTGCTATCTCTTGATCAAAGAAAGAATTTTTTTCTGCCCTATTCCTTCTTCCTTATTTGTAAAAAGGAAAAGCTCGTATCGTTTATCATTGTTGTAATAAAAAATGGTAATCATAATTATTAATATATATATATATATATTTTCTTCAAAAGATATTATTTGTTGTAGAGCCACTAATTAAATATAATTTGTGTAGTGCCACTAAATAATTTCTTTATCAACTATGTGTTTCAATATATCTATATATATTTGCACTTTTGTTTTATTTTGTAAACTTCATTCATAAGTTTTGTACATTTAAGTTTCCTTAAACAAACAAACTTGGAAAAACTACTCTAAGCTAGTTGTTTCAAAACTGGCTTTTGAATTATCTGATTGGTATTGCTTTCACATGTTCATGGAGTTTCTAGGTAGCCAGATCAATTTGACTGGGTTTGATATTCTCCATAGATTTATGAATTAGTTTTGGTTTCAATTTACAAGAGATGGAAGGATGAGTTTGATTTGGATTCATTGAAACTATCTTAGAGAAAGAAAAACAAACTAATATTGTATGTATATGGGACTTTTTGGCACAAAAAATGCAACTATATATATATACATATTGTGAAATGCACATAAACATGCACACCACAATATATATCATAAATGGAACCAATCAAGCAAGAATTTGAGGCTATTAATATCATGGGTAGAGAAGTGGAAGGCTAGGAAGTCTTTTGTTTGTTGGAACTTTACTTAGAGTTAGTGAGGGTCTTGGTGATCGGCTTTTGCAACAACAAAACTTTTAACTTGAATTAAATCAACATAAGTTATCATAGCGTAAACGAAGAATGAGTTCCATGATCGAGTGTGTCCATCATTCTACATATAATAATGAGATGAAAGAAACATATAGAGGGCAAATGATACGATCGAAGCGAACAATAAGAATATTCAAGAATGTTGTTGTGATGCCTTATGTACGTATAGCTCATACTTATTTGCTACCTATATAATAATTAAAAATCGAGTTCCTTCAAAAATATCTTGTTACTTTCTTGGAGTCAGGTTAGTACTACTCTCTTCACCTTTCTTTTTTGTAAACAATGTATTTTACCTTTAATGTTCGATTCCAATGTCATGCGGGGATGTCACATTCAGTAGCAAAAGATGGAAATGTGCCTACTAAACCTTGTGTCCAAATCATTATAACAATACCAATACATTTGCAAAGGTAATTAATTACTTGATCAATAACACCAATGGAATCTCATGTGAAGGATCCTCTTGAACTTTATGTTGAGGATCCCTTTGCCTTCTTAAAAACATTAACGATATGGAGCTGTCTATAGTTTAAAACTTTAAGCTCATAAATATTAATGTTTTAAGGCATACAAAATTTGTAGCAATACCGCTACCATCTTAGGTGGATGGCGTTAAAAGAAAACTCGAGTATAGCTTTGAGGGCTAACATATTTGGTCACGTAAATTTGTACCATTAACTTTTGGAAAATGTTGTAGGACACATATGGACACTTGCAATAACATCATAATGAGTAACAATGACATCTTTTATTTGCAACCTATTGCAAGTAGGGTATGAAAGTAAGATGAAAAGTGGTCATATGTGATGGAATGGAAACCAAAGAGTGGGCCTTGATGCAATTGGAACCAAGAACAAATCACACTAGGGATATTTCATTAAAAAGTTGGTACAAACAAAGCCATGTCCCTTGCAAACGAGGGACCTATCACCAAATACTATACTAGACACAAAACTATGTTTAGGATTTTGATCCTTGATATAAAATCATCCTATTAGGTGAAAGAATAAGTTGTTTCATGAATCCAATACCCTAATTACAAAAGGTTAACATGATGACAATGTTAAAATCAACATTATTGTCATCAAAATAATGGTTATCATATTACTTATTTATTAACTTTCCTTCTCTAATATTCCCATTATGCATTTAATTGAGATTATCCAATCATATTTAGACATTAAACATTCAAGGAGTCTTTGAGAAGGACAATCTAGGTGTATTCAACAATTACCATTCTTTATGTTACCACTATGGTTGTTTCAACATGACAATTGTACACGTATAAAAGGCTAATTAGGGGTGGTTAGGAGGAGAGTTAGTTTTGTGGTGTCATTGTTGTATATGTACACGAGGGTTAATGAGTTATGGTTTGGAGGAGAGTTAGTTTCGCGTTGTTGTCGAAATTACAAAGTCATCAAGCGATATCAAACCAACTTATTGTTTTTAGAAAGATTCCTTTTGACAAACCCTTTTTTTTCTTTAGTTTGTTACATGAACTCTCTTGATCTTTTTTGTCAAATGCACATCCTTCCATTTCATTCACCTCATGCTCACAAGCACTTTGTGTGATCATCATCATTGTTCTTGCTAACCATTTCTAGTAAAAGTCATTCTCTAGTTCTCCAAGACGTAAGGTGTTCAATGTTGGTGTAAACTTTCAATGTTGTTAGGATCATCATCATGGTGTTGATTGCCAGTAAATTCATTCACTTTTTTCTTTTGAATCCTCATAATATGATGTGCATTAAAGATAAGTGATTACCATTTGTCATGATCCTCCTCCATATGCTAGTTATTAGAGTGCATGGGTCTCGTGTTTGTCTCACAATTGGTCACTTCTTTTTCTGAAATGTATCTCTTTTTGAAATGTTGGTAAGAAAGGACTATATTTCCTCAATAATCAATGTTCATGAGATGAGGGTGGGAAATGTTTCTAGAATGTTCAAACGTTGGCTTGTGAGCTTGCGAAAAAGGTGTTCATTAATATCCAAACAACTTCTAAGAGTTGGTTGTATGCTAGTTTATTTTAGAAGAAATAGTTTGCAAATATGGTTGTATCAAGAAAAAAGTAGACAATATAGAATAGAGCTAAACTATGGTGAAGCTCGGGAGTTCTTTGAGAAAATTTGTGCTCAATTCTCACTAACAACAACGTATATTCCAGATACCAATGGAAAGATAGAAACAGGAGAAGGACGGATAGTTAAATCATACCACATTACCTTAGTCTTACGCCTAGTTCAAGATGACAAAATCGCCAGAGAATCCATCAACAAACAAAATGAGGCATTGCCTACCTGCCTAGGAGTGGTTTCAAGAGTACACCACTCCACTTTGACATGAAGAAAAGAAATAGGAACCCAACAAACCAAACCTCAATTTTAGGCAACTCGAGGAATGACCATTCCCCCAAGACCACACTAACAAAATAAATGTTGGAGAGAAACCAACTAGTGAGAACTTATCATACACTAATACACCTGTTGCACTTTGACAACAAATCTCTCTCAGGAGGTGAAACAACATGGAAAGTGGTTTGTGGGTGGGAACCCCACTTGCATATTGGAGAACTAGATTCATGTCAGGCTTGGCATGAATATGAAAAGGCACTCGTTGTACAAGCAACCCACGTGAATACACCCATCTTGTTTCACTTCATTAGAGCTAAGTTATGCAATTGATCGGTATGAGTGCTTGACATACGCTTGGGATAGACACAGTCGGTGTAGTAGGTTCTACTTACACACACACATAGGGCTGAAAAGATGTATGTATGTATGTGTGTGTGTGTGTGTGAAGGTTTCCCCCCACAACTTAACAAGTTCCACAAGGCACATATGTACATACACACCATTCTACTTGATCGATTTTCTTGAAGATGCTGTGGGTTTAATGTCCCACATATAAAGGCAATCATAAAACTGAAGCTTTTATATAAGCCATGGGGAGGGCTATCCCATCATGACTATACTTGAACAGGATCTGTTCTACAGTTCGTACCTCTTGTGTGAGCAATTCTCTGCTCAGACAATGCCTGCACTACTCGGAAGATGAAGTATGTGCTCCATCTGCCAGAGCGCGAATACACTCAAATCTCTCCTTCCTCCTCCTCATCAGAGGAAGAAGAAGAGGCTGTTGATGACCGTCCTGCAGCGTGAATAATTCCCACCTGCAGTGAAGGCAGATGAGCGATCTGACGAGTTCCATTCATTTTTATTAATGATTCCTTTTTACCATCAAAACAACCTGTCTTTGCTCGCAAGACCTTTTATCTCCTCCGTCTGGTAGGCACAACAAACTAATTGCATGGTTCCATCGTGAAGCCTCATGTCCTAGCTACTACGGGCGAGAACATCTAGTGCCCAATTGTCGGAAGAAGAAAATTGAAGAGATTCGGTACATACCTCTTCTCTATCGTACCCTCGATAAAAGAAGAAAATTTAAGAGATTCAGTACAGACCTCTTCTCTATCATACTCTCTCGATAATAGAGGCAAATGCGATCACATGTGCCCAACGAATAGCTCACAAATTAAAACAACATGCGCAAGGGACGTAGACCGCAGTATGCAAGAAAAGGAAGCTACGAAAGACACAATCGAACAAATCATCTCAACCCACCTTTCCTATTCTATCACTCACTTCTGAGGGGGATGAAGTAATGAGAATACCTACCAAAGGACAACTGAGGGCTTACTTGCCCATCTCGTAAAGTATCCAAACCACATCGTGGAAAAACATGTCGAAGAGTACATAAAGCTACTTTGATAAGAAGACGAACAAAAGACACCCAACTTATCGAGCTTAAATTTCAACTAGCTAAAAAATTGGGTAACTTGTGCAAATATCCCTAATCTTGTATTAATATCTTAAGCATTGCCGTGTTGAGGGTAGAGAGAAAGGTAAAATTGTGTCACCCACAAACAAACCTCTGATTCAAAGGAACCTCCCAACTCCAAGGAGCCCCCCACTCGAAGGACTTCCCAACCCTAGAGAGCCCCCGATCCTAGGGAGCCTCTGATTCTACGAGCTTTCAGCTCAAATGAGCATTAAGTAGAATAAACTTCTCATAGATCCTAAGGTTGCCAATTCACATGAATGGGGAGTTTACAAGAGGAAAACCATAAAGGGGGTTCTTAAGTCTTATTTTGCGGTCCTACCAAGTACACACGCACACACATGTTTACGCGTCGTATTTGGTGAACCCAAAAACAAAGAGCAGCGCGGGAGGGGAAAGATGCAAAGAGAAGACTTTGCAACCATGATGGTCATGGAGATGGATTGGTTGATGCGGCAAAGAGAGGACGTGGACAAGCTGAATAAAGCCATATAAATGGTCATTGGAACATTTCGTGAGTTTATTAGAAAGGATGTTTCTCACTACTTGGAGGCTTATAAAGCTAAAATTCTTATGAGAGATATTCCGCGCAATCAAAAGTGGCTTTGCAAAGGGGGGTGGTGCTTGAAAGAGATGTGATTTAGGCATATCCCTTAGCAACCAACCTTGCCTTATACTTGGGTTTGCCATCAACAGTTTTGATTTTGTATACCCATTTGTTTGGAATGGCCTTCCAACCTTTGGGCAACTTAACCAAATCCCAAGTATTATTTGCATGCAAGGCGTTTATCTCATCCTGCATGGCTAACTCCCACTTTTCTTCTTGTGCTGACATAGTTTTGCCTCTTTATAAGTAAGAGGCTCGCCCTCATCTAATACATAATGTAATGTATAGAGGGGTCATATCTATTCACTTGCCACCTAGTACATGTAGATCTTACCCAATGATCCCCATTATTCGGTAATGGATCTACATCACACGGTACATTGACATCTTCATCGTTAATGGGTTGTTGTACATCATTTCCAACCTTGTTTCATCATGAATAGGTGGTTGCATATGCCCATCAGAAGCATCATTTTGTTATCCAACATCATCTGGCTAAATAACCAGTGGCTCATTATTATTTCCAACCAAACTTGGTGCATCCCGAGGGTTCATATCATATTTAACTTTTGGTTGCACATTCTGAAATTTGACTCTTTTATGCTCACACTTCACAATCATTTTTTACCAAACTTGCCTCATTAAATACATCTCGGCTATGTATTACCTTCTTGAATTGTGGTAGCCAAATTCTGTAACCCATTTCACCTTCATCTCCATAACCCATAAAAATTCCTTTCATGAACTTTGCATCTAACTTGCTTCTCAACTCAGGCCTTATATGCACAAAACCAGCACAACCAAAGATGCATAAGTGGCCATATTAAGTTGGTTTGCCAGACCAAACCTCTTTAGGAATGCCACTTTTAAGGACATATGAGGGGATCTATTGCAAATATGAACTACAACTTTTAACACCTCTCCTCAAAATCCATGAGGAGATTAACTGTGGACCACATGCATCTCACCCTCTCCCATAAAGTCTTGTTATACCTTTCAACCACACCATTGGAAGAGGGTTTTATGGGACTATTAGCTCCCTCTTAATACTAGGATTTTCACAATCTATTAAATTCAGCACTTGTAAACTCACCCCATTATCTGTGTGTAAGCATTTCAGCTTTCTACTTGTTTGAGTGGTCACAAATGCAAGAAATTTCTTGGATGCAACAAAGGCTTTATCCTTAGATATTAACAAATATACCCAAAGCTTCTTAGAGTAGTCATCAACAAAACAAAAAAAATAAAGAGCAACCCCCATAGATTTGGTGGGCATGTTGCAAATATCAGAATGAACTGATCAAGCAAATTAGGCTTACACAAGACACCAAAGTAGTAGGAGTTCTTTACTTGGTTTCCATATTGGCATTCATTACAAAAATAAGTTTTGAGCCTTTAGCATCAAACTTGTCCATGTTATATAGTTTATCAAGGCCTTTTTGGCTCATGTGACCAAGCTTTTTATGCCATAATTCCTTATGTGAATGGATTTCAGCCAAAGCAATAAACTTGCCCATCAAAGCTTACCATGCAAGCAATACAGAGTCCCTTTTCTTCATACCTTTAACAATTAGCTTAGAGCCTTTGATAAGCTTTCATGACCATTTCTCAAGGAGGGTAATATAACCATGCATATCCAATTGTTCAACAGACATTACACTTTTCTTGATGGTACATACCTTACATCATGCAAAACCAACACATTATACCACCCACTGTGAGATGCATTGTGCCAATACCTTCAATAGAACAAGCATGGTTATTTACATGATATACATGTCCATGGTTGCTTGCATGAAATGCAGTAAAACACTCCTTAATGGGAGTAACATGAAATGATGCACCTGAATCCACAATCAATGTTTGTGATTGCCCATCATTCAGAGTAAGCAAGGTATTAACTAGATCACTCTTTGTAATCTGCATATCCTGTGCATGGATAAAAACAGATGCACCATTAACTTCAGGATGATCTGTTGCCATAGTAGCACAAATAATATCTTCTGCATCTAAAGGCTCCTCAAACGATGACACAAGAGGCCACATTGGCCTTCTCTTTGTCCTTATCCTTATCCTACTACATTGATAACCAATATGAAGCACCAACAAATATAGCTTACTCAATTTATTGGAATTTACTGGCTTGGTATAGTATCACAGCTCATGCTAAATTTTCTAATTAACCTTGTGGTGTGGTTTCCTCTATTTAGTTTACACTCCGATCTGTCAACATGCTGATGATACTCTCCATCACAAGCAGATCAAGAAATGGTGGACTATTATGCGTACCCTTTGATTTGAAGCACTGCCAAAACACCAATTTTAGTGTGCGCATGGGCAAAGCGGTTGAATCGCTGATCCAAATTTAGTGGGCAGCTAGTAGGGTAACCAAAGGTCATCTGCCACATTTACAGGCCTTCATTTCTGCTTGAAATAGGCAGCTGAGAAAATGCTAGGATTTTGGAGACAGAAAAGGACATACTAGTGGAGAATGGTAGTAGCATGTTCCATAGGCTTCCTAACCCATCAACTGCAGTATAAAGAAAGAACCATTACAATAGCATCGTGTTCCCTTTGTTTCAGAATAAACCATACAGGAACAATATCAAGATACATTATAAGAACGGGCCAGTGTTTCGGTTTGAGAAAAGGCCGTATGAGGGGACCAGTCTCATGTTCCCTTTGTTTCATAACCCAGATATGAAGGTACAAAATACATTCTGAGGGCTCACAAGAATCTGAGGTTGGGAACAGCACATGATAGGAGAGTAGTATTGAGTTCTCTTTCTTCCCTAACCCATCAATGCCATTACCAACATACATTACAAGAAATGTACCAGAATTTCATTCACGCATTGTATTTTGATCCGAATTTGGAGATCCATCCACAACTCCAAAGTTGTGTTTTCGTACAGATGTAACATCATGTGTCCCTAGTACACACACAATGGATGATGCTAGTTCTGTTACTTGCTATATGGCATGTCCAACAGTCGAGACTGGGGAATGTTTTGTTTACACCATAGAGAGTGGTATCACATTCCCTCGATGTCCTAGCAAACCCATATATGCCAGTAGAACATACATTACAAGAGCATACCAGAATTCCAGGCCAAGCAAAGGCAATCGCAGTAAAGTGGTATCCTGTTCCTTTTCTTTCCTTGCCCATACATCAAGAGAGTGGTACCAGGTTCCCTTGGTTTCCCATACATTCCAATACAACATACATTTTTACAAGAGCATGCCAGAATTCCAAGCCAAGGAAAGGCAATTGAAGGAATGTGGTATCCTGTTCTGTTCCTTCTCATTCCTAGCACATACACCAAAGAGAGAGGTACCAGGTTCCCTTGGTTTTACCATACATTCCAGTACACCATACATTACAAGAGCCTGCCAGTAGTATTCCAAGGCTCAACCCAAGGAGAGGCCATCCCAGGAAAGTAGTAGTATCTTTGTTCCATTTCTTTTTACTAGCACATACATTGAATTGATATCACAGAAAGATAACTCGTGAGGTCGCTCAGGAAAGTAGCAGTATCTTTGTTCCATTTCTTTTTACTAGCACATACATTGAATTGATATCACAGAAAGATAACTCGTGAGGTCGCTCATCCAGCCTTTACCTTCTCCATTTCGATCGGTGCAATTTTGCAAAAGAAAAAGGAATCATTACTAAACAAACAAAAAAATGGGGAATTACTCGTCAGATCGCTCATCTGCCTTCACTGCAGGTGGGAATTATTCACGCTGCAGGACGGTCATCAACAGCCTCTTCTTCTTCCTCTGATGAGGAGGAAGGAGAGATTTGAGTGTGTATTCGCGCTCTGGCAGATGGAGCACATACTTCATCTTCCGAGTAGTGCAGGCATTTGTCTGAGCAGAGAATTGCTCACACAAGAGGTACGAACTATAGAACAGATCCTGTTCAAGTATAGTCGTGATAGAATAGCCCTACTCATGGCTTATATAAAAGCTTCAGTTTTATGAATGCGTTTATATGTGGGACATTAAACCCATACTAATCTTCAACTTTATCCATTCTATTCTTCACATGCATTGCTAGCACCAAGCACTTCCATGTATGTATGTATAGATCCAAGATCCATCGACGACCAATATTATAGTATATTGTTAAAGAATTATAGTATGTATAGATCCAAGCTCCCAATTTCTTTGTAACCTTCCTTGAGAGAGATTTGTTGTCAAAGTGCAACATTCAGCTCCTTAGGGGGGGGGTTGTCTTAGCGTATGATAGTTCCTCCGTGCCCAGGAGAGAAGTCATTTATTTTGTTAGCACGATCTTTGCGGAAATATGCTCATTCCTTAAATTGGCTAAAATCGAGGCTTTGTGTTTTGGGGCTCATGTTGCTTTTCTTCATGTCGAAGTAGAGTGGTGTACTCTTGAAACCACTCCTAGGTGGGTAGGTAATCCGTCAATTTGTTTGTTGATGTGTTCTCTAGCCATTTTGTCATCCCCGAGTGTAGGACTAAGGTAGTGTGATGTGATGTTTTTTTCGATTGCATTTTCCGTGACTTTTACTTTCTTCGTGTCACTGTTTGCATCCCTTGCTCATGTTGGTATAGATTGTGTGTGACCTATATGTTGGGCTCAGGTAACCATATTTGCTCTTATTTGCAAGGAAACAACTGTTCATAAGCTTGCGTTGACTTTCTTTTTCTTTTCAGGGCAATCTGGCACTAGATGTTCTCATCCATAATCAAGGCAAGAAGCATCACATTGGAACTATGCGATGAGGTCTTGTACTTGTTGGTTAAAGGAGGTGGAGGGTATTCCGAGCAATGGCAATGTGTCATTTCATTATATCGAGGCTGATTTGTTGTACAGTTATAATACTCTTGCTTGCTGGGGCATTCACAAACCATATTGGGATAGTACTTTCTCATAATCTTCCATATGATTTTCACAAAGCTTTGGCATCCATCTTGATTTTTTTCTTCCTCCAAGAACCTTTCATTTGATGTCATGAAAACTATCGTGTGGGTATGATTAATTCGCAAGACCATTGGAGCCTTGGATTGGAAGGAACCAAGGAAATGTTTTCGTGATGTGGGAGCTCATGAATGGGATGTTAAACTTAAGGTTGTATGCCTTGTGGAAGATGTTTTACATGGATCCTATTAGTATAGTTGGATCCATGCCAATGGAGTTCTCAATTCATGGTCTTTCTATATTATTGACTTTATCGATGAACTGACATGGCATCTAACACTCACTACACTACAAGTTGTAGTGGAGTTTGTCATTTAGACTATGTTCCATCAACATTATCGCATCTTCCTTCACACTCATTCAATGTAAGAAAACATTTGGGAGAACATGACATTAATAATAGAAAAACACTGCATGTGCTGATATTCGGTCCAATTTGGAAGACTTCACCTAAAGTCTCACCTCTACTACTTTTATATTGATGGAAATGAGGAATATGGTTTCTTAAATGGAATATTGCAGAGGATAAACCAACATCATATTATTCATGGATAGAATGGATTTGATGATTGTTATCAGCCAAGTTACAAAGGCAATGAGAGTATGCATATTTTGTCATGGTTGTATAATATTTCTCTTTGGATTGTGAGGTAAAGCTTACAAGTAGGAGGTAAAATTACACAATATGAGGCGTTTGAGGCTTACCAGACATACATAGTGCTAAATGGTCACCAACAACGATTCGTGTGGATCAAGCTCTCAAACATAGAAATCTTGTGCAAATTTTGGTAATGGTAATTGATAGAATGGAATAACAGAAAGGAACAGAAAACATATTTTCCTTCACTTCTGTCATGTTGCGAAGGATATTGACAAAGAGACATTAGTCTCAATGCATTTATTGGGTTGATAACTTCTACATGATGAAGAAGATCACCCAAATATGTGTCTCACATATATAGTAAATGTGTATAACTATACACAACTTGATCATGTAGTTGCGAGAATAAGAATGGGACAATAATT